>NW_007729845.1:233653-235039 GCF_000696425.1 Galeopterus variegatus
TGTTATGCACTGAAATTCGGAGGTTTATTGGGTGCAATGTCTAGTATTACCCCAACTATGCAAGAACAGTTTTTGACCTATTATTTTATGTCAGGAACTTTTCCAAACATCTATTCCAGATATTTCTTTTATTCCTCACATGAAGCCTACAAGGTAGCTACTATTATTATCCCCATTTTACAGATGAGAAAATGAGGCACAAAAACGTTCAGCAAAATGCCCAAGGTCACAAGGCTGGTAAGTGTTAAAGCTGGAAGTGGAACACGGTATGAGTTTACTGCGGGATCCTTGCTGACCCTAGGATGCTGCTCATATGATCTCCCTTCCTCTTACTCCTCTGGTCTCCTCAGGCTACAGCCTCACCAGATCATGCATGCACCTCCTGGCTAGTCTTACTGTCCTTTTTTCCATCTTTTCCTGTTAAATCCAACAAGGCACTGCTGAACGTCCAGCTAATTCTGAAGCAGTCCTTCCCAGCAGGATTCACTTCTCCCCTCCCTGGCCTCGCTCTGTCCTTCCCTTGTCTTATCACCACCAGAGAATGCGCTTCCTAATGGGCCTCCCAGCATAACGACTTGTCTGTGTGTAGGCTTCCCAGATGGGGCTGCAAGCCCAGGAAATCAGCACTACTTCACCTAGCCAGGAGCTCTGAACATTCCCTGGCAGAAGTAGGTGCTCAGGAAATGTGTACTGAATTGAATATCTGCATATGAAATATGAAACAGTGAGACAAGGGGCTGTTTTCACTGTAAGACCCCAGGACCAAGCAAGGGCATAAAGCCCAGGAGAGACTTGCTTGGGAAAGGAGAGGCTTTCTCCACTCATTGCAGCTGGGCAGGGTGCTAATCCTGACTCCCGCTGTCATCTCTGGTCACACACAAGGTGACAACTGGGTGCTTAGGGCCGGCCACATTTGAGGAGCGCTAGGATGGAAGGGGTCCTGCCTAGAACTGGATCTACCCATACATACCCTAGACATAGTTTTCTGATGTCTGAAATCCTACAACTAAGGGTTCACTCCTTGACAAAGTTTGAGCATTTTTAGGTATTCACATCCTTATACAAATGGGTTTGCAAGAGAACCCTTTTCTAAGAGTGGGTTTTGAGAGGGACACCAGAGTCAAGAACCCTAGCATAAGGGCCCTGCACTTGAGGAGGGAGGGATTAGAACTCAGCAGTGAGGAGAGAGATGGAAGGAGAACGATTGGGACATGGAACACTAGGTTTGCCTCCTTCACAGTGTGCTCAGGGTTAGTCTGAGCCCAAAATTGGATCCACAGAGGATTAGATGCCTGTTCACAAAAGGGGGGCAGCCAGTGCCAGCCTCTCTACTTTACCTGAACCTGAAAGAGGACTTTCTTGAAAGTTTTCTTGAAAGAGGACTCA
>NW_007729845.1:235805-237297 GCF_000696425.1 Galeopterus variegatus
TCTCTACTTTACCTGAACCTGAAAGAGGACTTTCTTGAAAGTTTTCTTGAAAGAGGACTCACAATTCCTATCTTGGACAAGACTAAACACTAACACGCGTTGGCAAAGATACTGTGGAAGGTAAGAGTATATCATTCACTAAAACTGCCCAGGGCAGCAAAATTCACACAATTAGTTTCTAGAGCTTCACTTACTATTTCTATCAATTTCAGGAATCACCTGTCACTATTTCCCTCTAGTGCTGGAGGATGAAGTCTGTGCAGCATAAAATGATGACAAAGCCAGAATTTGCTAGAACAATCCTGGCCTTGAATGTTCCAGGGCTAAAGGTTATAGCTGGCTGTTAGCCAACTGTGAAGTGCTAAACATTGATTTGTTAATTACAGATAGCTAAGCCAGGCTTAAAAAAGATCAATTCTTGTCCCCAGCCTCAGAGGCTATGAAGAATGAAAAAATAAAAATATTAAAAAATCAGCTCTTCTCATATACTTGAGCCCCAGCCTCCCTTTCCAAATTTACCTTTTCTTTGAGAGGATGAAGCAAGCTACCTGTAGCAGTTGTAATTTCTTTGACATATTGATTTGGTAATATTAAACCTTGCTTTTAAGTCACAAGGAAAATAAGAGAACCGCCCTAGCCAAAAGGACCTAAGAAGACGTGACGATTAAATATAATGTAATATCCTAAATATGATCAAGGAACAGAAAAAGAACATTAGAAAGAAAGGACATGAGAAAATCTGAATAAAGTATGGACCTTACTTAATTACAATGTCTCAATATTGGTTCATTAATTGTAAAGATATCATATAATAAGGGAAATTAGGACTGGGGTACATGGGAACTGTCTGTGGTATTTCAACAGTTTTTCTGTAGATCTAAAACTATTCTTTAAAAAAAAGCCTATTTTTAAAAAGAAGAGAAAGGAAGTCTGAGAACACCAAAGACAGAGGCAGAGGCATCCACAACTCCTTCTTTTCTTAATTCTTGTAGTGCCTAATTTCCTTTTAGAAATCACCTCTCCCCTAGCCTAGGTTGGTAGCTTGGGTGGGACTGACCCACGCCCAGCTCTGGTGCAGAGCCCTCATTGGTTTAAACCAGCATATCCCACCCACCCTAGCCAGAACGACTGGTTCAAAACTGGGCCTGTAACCCATCAGAGCAGTGGGATTCCAGGGCCTGCTTGCTGAGGCCTTAGAAAAGAAAGGCTTTCACTCTCCTCTGGACTAGAACATGAGGATGAGGCTTCCCACGCTGCAGCTACCTCGTTACAGTGAAGAGAATGAGACCAGGGGCCGCTGGTAGACAGAGCTCAATCCAAAGGCAGCAAAGCTGATAAACAGGTCCTGGTGCCATTGTTCGAGCTTCGCTGGCAGTGACTGCTCCTGGAGACAGCACGACGTCTGGTTATGCCACTTACAGCATGAAAGGTTGTAACTAAACTTACGGATGGACATTGCTGCCTGGGGCCATCTGACTCAGCAGAGCAGAGC
>NW_007729845.1:237670-240589 GCF_000696425.1 Galeopterus variegatus
CAGCGGGTGGGGAGCCCTGCCATGTTGAAGTTGCAGGGCCTGGTGACAGAGCCAAGTTCACTGAGAGGGACACACATAGTCACAGCTTTCATAGCGCTTGCTTGTGAGTTTGGAAACAGAGCAACAAGAAGAGCGTGGTAGTGTTAGGTAATAGGTCCCTCTGTTTTCATCCCCAAGAGGTTATCAAAAGCAAGTCATCTTCCAGTTCTGGTACAGACCAAGTGGAGGTCAAAATATTAGGCCTTATTTCAGTTCCATGTTGGGTTTTCAGTCAGGAATAAAGAGCTGACCTTTAATAGCCATGGAGGCAGAAACCATTTTTCTCTGTTCACTCTATATCCCCAAGGCTTAGCACACTAGCAAGTGTCCAATAAGACACTAGCAAGTGTCGCAATACATGCTGAATAAAATAAATGCTGCAAAATGCCTTTATTGAGCTGTGGAATAAATTCTCTAGGTTTAAAAAAAAAATGTTATAACAGCATATCTAATCCAGTAACTTCAAAACAGAAACTATGAGGCAAAACGCAAGACTGGGTGCTCAATACAGGAGTTCCTCAGTATTCTCGAGGGTTTGGTTCCAGGTCTGTAGTGGATATCAAGATCTGCAGATGCTCAAGTACCTGATATGAAAATGGAGTAATATTTACATATAATCTGCCTGCATCCTCCTGCATACTTTAAATCACCTCTAGATTACTTATAATATCTAATACAATGCAACTGCTACATGAATAGTTGCAGTACTGTATTTTTTAATTTGTATTTTTTTATTGTTGTTTATTTTTTTATTGCTTTTTTCCCAAATATTTCCAATCCACGGTTGGTTAAATCCACAGATGTAGAACCCACAGATGTGGAGGGCTGACTTTCCCAACATTTTTTGTTTGGGCATCAACATTTTAACAGTGAGCTCAATGGATTTCTCAGAACTCTTTGCCAGAGCAAAGGAATGCTCTCACCCTGAAGTTTGTTTTTTACTCTTCAGAAAACTAGCCATGTGATTCAAGAGAGCCTTTCAAAGATGACTAGTTTGACACTCTGTTTTCTTTCACCAGCAGCACGTTCAAAAGTGCTGTGCTGGTTTAGATCTACTAGTTCAGATTGATGAGTGGGAAATTTGCTGCTCTGTCATTAACTGCATCTTGCTGGACAGGAAGCAACTTTTCAAAAATAGCAAGCAATTCAGGCTGTTGAAAAAGAAAGTTAGATAGAACAGTAACAGTCACCTTTCCTCTCATCTGAATTTGCTGAGCTGAGAGGGTGAGCACAATTTCTGCAGCTTGAAAGAAATGGCTGTCTCCTTAATATCTAGAACATGTAGGGCCATTGACCTGCTCTTGACTGTAGCTTCTATTTGCTGATTACAAATCCTGAACAAAAGATACATGAGGGGTTCAAACTGGCCTTCCACAATATTTGGGTTTCATGAACTATTTTGAAATGTGTTGCCTTATTGTTGAAGAAGCAATTCAGAGACCCAAATGGAGCCAGACTGGCTATATGAATCACCATATTTGAAAGATTAGTTTAAACTATGGCTTGGAGTCCCCCAAATTGGGATTTATTCATCCAGCCATTGTCTACCTAGTCAATCAGTCTTCCTTCCTTCCTTCCTTCCTTCCTTCCTTCCTTCCTTCCTTCCTTCCTTTATTCATTCAATATTCATTGTGTCCACCGTGGATCATAGTGTTTACATCGTGCTAGGAGCTGGGGATATACAATTACTCAGGCTGACCTAGACCCATAAGATCTACCCCACACTCCAGAAGTTCCACCCTCCCTGAGTTAACCTTTAATGAAGCATTATTTTCATACTGACTATCCCCCCCTGCCCTGTCAACCCTTGATTGGTAAAGATAACTGCAGTGGCTTTTAACATGTCCACAAATTCTGTGATACTCTTCCCTTCAAAAGATGGAATCTAATTTCCCTCACGTTGGGAATGGACTGGACTAAGTGATGTGCTTCTAACAAATAAAATATATCAGAAGTGACAGTGTATGACTTCCAAGACAAGCTGTTAAGATGCTTGTGGTCTCCTCCTAGTTTTCTCTCAGAATTCTTGCTTTGGGGGGAAGCCAGCTACCATGTCATGAGAACTATCAAGCCTGCTTGGTGAGGAATTAAACCTCCTACTAAAAGCCACAAAGGAACCGAGGCCTCCTGCAAATAGTCATGGGAGTGCCATTTTGGAAGTGGATCCCCCAGGCCCATTCAAGCCTTCTAGTGACTACAGCCCCAACTAACATCTTGACAGCAACCTCATCAGAGATACTGAGCTAGAACCGTAAGCTAACCATCAGCCTGAATTCCTGGCCCTGAGAAACTATGAGATAATAATGGTTTGTTGTTTTAAGCTTTTAAGTTTTGAAGGAATTTGTTATGCAGCAATAGGTAACTAATATAGTGACATCTACCAACCACAGATTTTATGAATATAGTTGATTGACACTCAAGATCCTTTCCAACCATCTTCTAGGGTGCCCTCTTGTACTACAGAGACTGGAAAGCGGAAAACCCTTGCAGTTAGGGTTCTCAATGTGATTTGGATTCCACCAATCAGAATGCATTCCTGTGAGATATGAAAGGGGCAGGCAAGGAAAGTCTTGTTTCTGTCGCTTCCACTAACAAGCAGAGTTGTGGAGGGGTTGGGGTTTTTTGTGGCAGTTCTGACAGAGGTCCCTGTATCCTAACTAGTTCTCTGGTTACCAATATTCAAGATTCAGAACATCCATTTTTTTAATTGTGGACAAGATTCAGAACATCCATTTTTTTAATTGTGGATTGCAATGGGCCTGGTGTGGCTCTGAAGCCAACAGAAGGAGCAGCAGAGAGTTTAAGATCATGAAAGTTTACTGATCTTGGACAATAAACCGATATGTAAATAAATACCTAAATAAGATAATTTCAGACAAT
>NW_007729845.1:241855-246850 GCF_000696425.1 Galeopterus variegatus
AGGAAGGAAGGAAGGAAGGAAGGAAGGAAGGAAGGAAGGAAGGAAGGAAGGAAAAGAGAAAACAATCCCAATAAGAAGTTGAACTTTCAGAAGGAGAGAACAGAACTGTGGTTACTACAGGCAGGAAAGGGGGACAGAGATATAGTGAGAAATTGGTTAGTGGACACAAGGCAGCTAGTTAGGAAAAATAAGTTGCATTGATGTACAATCAAGCTAACCTATAATTAACAAATAATTTCCTGCATGTTATCAAGTGACTAGAAGTGGGAAGATCGAATGTACTCAACACAAAGAAATGATTACGTTCTGTAATGACAAATATGGTAATTATCCTGGTTTGATCATCATACATTGTGCACAGGCATCAATATTCAACTCTCTACCCCACAAATATATATAATCAATTACATTTCAATAAAAAATGTATAATATAAAATACACACATTTATATATAAGTCAGATGCTCTTCAACTTATGATGAGATTATGTCCTGATAAAATATCATAAGTCAAAAATCCACTTAATTTGCCTAACCTACTCACCATCATAGCTGAGCCTAGCCTACTTTAAATGTGCCTGGAACACTTATGTTAACCCACAGTTGGGCAAAATCATCTAATGCAAAGTCTATTTTATAATAAAGTGTTGAATATCTCATGTAAGGTGCTTAACACTGTACTGAGAGTGCAGAACAGAACGGTCATGTGGGTACTCAGAGTACAGTTTCTTCTGAATGTGCATTGCTTTTGTACCACCATAAAGTCAAACCACTGTAAGGCGGGGGGGACTGTCTGTGCTCTTTTTTTGCTGAATCATTTTTAATGCCACACATCATGTCACTTTAGCTTCAAGTACTTCTCCTAAGAACAAGGACATTCTGAGGAAGATAATTTTAAAAATCACATGAATCATACTATGTGTGTATGTGTGCATGCAATCACTAGGGGTATGTGAGTGTGTGTATGAGAGAGAGGGAGAGAGATGCTCTTAATTATGACCTATGAGTCAAGAAACAATTTCAAATAAAACCTCAAGAACCATAATTTGCATGTGCTGTTCTCTGCTGATAATGCAGAATCAACATTTCTATTTAAGCATGTTTATATTTACAGTCTACAGAGAAACTGCCCTGTCTATTATGATAATCCTCCCTCTTCTTCCAAGCCAGCCTCAGAGGCCACGGCCTACATGACGTCCCTTCTGCCACCAGGTGAGAGCCTCGCCTTGGCTTCTGAAGCACTCCTCTTACAGCTCTCACTGTATCTCCATGATCTGCTTTCCTCCAGTGCCTTAGTCTCTTCTTAGGGCCCCTTGTACATAGGAATCCACTTGAGGAAAAAAGGCTGTGCCTTGGTCACAAAGTCATGGCTACAGCAGATCTGGATTTAAATCGGGCTCTTTAGTTGAATGTGCTATTCAACCTCTAAGCCTCAGTCTCTCAGTCAAAACTTCCTCAGAAGGTTGTTGTAGGAGCAAAGGAAATAATGTATTCAAAGTTGATCCTTACTAAATGCTAATAAGTGGTAGTGTTATAGGCATCAGGAGAAAAAAACACCCTTGGAGACAGATATAGCCTTGGAGATTGATATAGAAAAAGAGAAAAAGATTTTTATTTCCAGCAGCCGGACCGCACCAGCCAATTCAAAGGTGCGGCCCTGAACCGTCTTTGTTCTTGGTTTTTAAAGCTGCAAGCACGGCAACTCGGTCGCCCAATCACCGCACCAAAAGGTATTAGCCAATGTAAGCAAGCCAACAGTACATGAGATAATTTTGCAGTCAGCAGAGCTCCTCCCATCCCACCCCCCTTTCCCGCCTAACTTTTACACAATAGAGGGGCTGTCTTTAGTGGTGTCGGTCCTGCTCTTAGAAAGAGGGCATTACTTCAGTAGTTGTTTCTGTAGCTATTATCAGTCTCTTTTAATAGAAGTGTGCAATAAATACTTGCTTAATTAACCCTAATTCATTAATAACTGATGCTGGACTAATGTCTCACTCTTTCCCCTCCCCTCACACACCTATAGTAGATATGGTAATCCAAGAAGAAAAGATATGAGAATTTTAAGACCGGGCACAGATTCCAGTAAGAAGATGGTTCAGGCCTTCAAGAGCCTTTCCATTTCCCTCGAATAACCACATCATGGTAACTATGACTCACAACAATAAGATCGGTATTGCTACAAGTCTGCCAACCAGTTACCAGCTTGACAGGTTCCCTGAAAGTCTTTGAAAGTGGGAAGAATCAGGATGAATATAAAACTTCCAGGGTCACTGCTGGTGGAAGTAGATGCCCCCATGGGAACCTCTGACCATGTAAAAACAGTTCGAAACCAGTGTTTCCAGACCAGCCTGTTAAACGCAGAAGGTCACACAGCTGCCACTTTGCTGACCCTGCTTCCATGTCTAGAACCTGATCTGCATATTAAAAAATCAAGTGACATGAGAGCAACTGCTATACAACATTTGAATAAAAGAAGGAACAATTTCTTTATTTAACACCGGTTTTATTTAATTCCTATTCATGGACATTGTGCTAGAGACTGTGGGGTCTGTTTCCCGTCCTCCAGAGCAGTACTTAAAAAAGACACACACACAACAACAAAAAATAGGTCACCACCCAACCTCTTAAACCAAAAGCAATGATGAGGCATCATGGCAGAGGGAAAGAGCCTTGGGCTAGGGATCAGAAGACCCAAACTTGAGAACTGATTTTATCTCCTTCTTGTTGGGCAACTTGGACAACTTACAACCCCTGTGGCCCTTCTGTTTCCTCGTAGAACTGAGATAATCCCACTGCCCTCGGCAACTGTGTAGAGCTGTTTGAGAATTAAATGCTCTATGGCTATTAAGTGCTATGCAAACATAGCTGCTATCATCTACCTGGATGTCTTACAAGCCTGCTTCCTCCTTCAGAGTAGAACACAGTGAGAAGGTGAGAGGACAGACAATGCAGGGTACAACAGGAAGGATTGGAAAGAAAAACAGTGTTGGTCTAGAGCCCATGCATTTATAACCTCAAGCCACACAGAGGCTGTTGTTCTCTGAGATAAGAATGCTTTTGTGGCTCTCCAAATATTCATTTGCCCCAGGACTCCCACTACATGCCCACTAGGAATGACTTTCCTCAGCTGACTGCAGACTGCTATGGCTTCAGTTGTCAGAGTGAGTGGTTTCATTACCTGGTGACAAGTCATTCACCCAGGATTAAGTGGATGTCAGTCAAGTCAAAGCTTATACGGAACCATCAGCATAGGAGATGTGTGATCTATCTTAGCATGCCCCCACCCCGTGATTCGTCCTTCTGACTGTGGCTGCTGGGTGACATGAAGTAAAAGCCACTCTTTTACTTCATGTCACCCACCTTCCAGCAAATTCACTGTGAGGGTAATGACATCTCAGATATGAGAGGGGATAGAAATAAATAAATCTTCAAAAGCTGCCACTACCTGGTGTCCATTCTGAACAACTTTCTTGGGTTTTTTTGAAAGCACCAAACATGCTTAGAACTGTATTTTCTTCACTTTGGAGGACAACAAGTTATAAAAATGTTCATCATATGCTTTCATATGTCTCATACACAACAACAACAACTACAACATTGCTCTTTGAAGTCAGCAGCTGTGTCTTACTGTCTCTCCCTGGATGAAGCACAGTACCTGACACATTGTAGGCACCAATATGCATTTATGGATTGTCTTAAATTGAGGCAATACTCATATCAAGGTCAAATCTTCTTACTCGTATAAACTGATATTGTATTCATCTTTATACTCTCTTACACTCCCTTTCTTTTTGGTCCCAGCATTTAATAGTTATTATATTATTTTAGTTAGTTATATAATATAGCTAGTATATTATTTTAGTTTTTTTTTTTAATTGAATAACATCTACAGTAAAAGTCGCCCTTTTTAGTGTACAGATCTATGAGTTTTGGCAAATTCCTACAATCATATAACCACCAGTGTAATCAAGATAAAGAGTGTTATCACCTCAAAAAACTGCCCTGTATTTCTTTATAGTCAATGCCTTCCATGCCCTCAGTCCCTGTAAATCCCTGATCTGTGAAATTTAAGTTTTCATTTCACCTCAGTAAATACCTAGGCATGAGATTGCTGGGTCATGTGTAAATACATGCTGAACAAGTTAACTTTACTAACTTTGTTAAGTTTGTTTCTTTAAAGAAACTGCCAAACTGTTTTCTATTTCCATTTTCTATTCCCACCAGCAATGCATGAGAGTTCCAGTTGCTCCACAGCCTTGTCAGCACTTGGTATTGTCAGTTGTCATTTTCCACCAGCCATTCTAACAGGCATGCAGTGACTCAGTAAATTTTCATATGTGGATTTTTAAGCAGGAGAGGACACACCTGGCTTCTTATATTGTGGATATTGTGTTGTGGTGATAAAACCAATGAAGACAATTCAGAAGGAACCCATTGATATGGGTCATTAAGTAATAACATTTTTAAACTATTAATTTCCTTGCCTAGCAGAAGAAACTTGGGTGTGGACTCCTCACTGCTTTCTGTTGGATAGTAAAAGTGTTATTATCACTAGCAGGACTTTTGAGACCAAGCTCCACTTTCCAGCATGTAACAAACAAACAGAGATTTAACAAACTACCCAATAGTGTTTCCNCTCCACTTTCCAGCATGTAACAAACAAACAGAGATTTAACAAACTACCCAATAGTGTTTCCAAGAAAGCTTCTAAGCTGAAATTGCTTTTTTGTATTCTACTGGCTACGCAGTCAAATCTCATATATTTTATTACACTTTATACAGTATTGTGTATGCTGTAGGAACTTATTCAGTTGAAATATAATTGACCCTTCCTCTAGACTGAGATAGAAGGTGCTCAGTTTCCCTGGGTTTGGGATACAAGACACACCTCTGGGTTTCCAGCCACTCCCAGAGGTCTCAGGGCCCTCCTATAGGCCCTCCCCTAGAGAAGAGTTGCTGTTGCTAGTTGAATCTATTTTCAGACCAATGCAAGACCT
>NW_007729845.1:248614-249395 GCF_000696425.1 Galeopterus variegatus
TCTATGAGCCATTTCAAAATCTAGTGTTGCTTTTAAATAAATATACACCATTATTAAGTTTTAAAAGATAACTTAGATACTTAACAATTAAATATTGAGTTCTTTAAAACCTATTCATTCTATGCCAGTATTTTAAATGGATATATCAATTTTAAAGGAAAACATATTTTTAAAGATTAAAATAGACAATGAAAATCCAAACAGTAAAAATAAAAGTAATAAAAAATTAAAACTAGAAACGTTAAAAATTAAAAGCTATTTAGCTCTTTAAAGGGCACTGTGAAGAAATAAAAAGGCAAACCAGAGACTGGGAGAAAATATCTGCAAAATATGTATCTTATTGATGACTTTTATTGAGCTAGTAAAGAACTCCTAAAATAGAACATTAAGAAGACAAGCAATATGGTTAAGAATGGGCAAAAGGTTTGAACAGAAACATCACCAAGAGCTTATATGAATGGAAAATAAGCACATGAAGAGATGTTCAACATCATTAGTCCTTAGTGAAATGCACACACCAAATAAAATTGCTAAAATTAAGAAGACTGACAATTTCAAGTGTTGGCAAAGATGTGGAGCAACTGAAACTTTTATACATTGATAGTGGGAATGGAAAATGGTAGAGCCACTTTAGAAAACAGCTTGGCACTTTCTTGTATGTTCAACATATACTTGCCATACAACTCAGGAATTCTAGTCCCAGGTATTTACTTACTCCACACAAAGACGTGCAGGTGAATAGTAGCTCTATTCTTAATAGCACAAAACCAAATTTCCATCT
>NW_007729845.1:250582-254200 GCF_000696425.1 Galeopterus variegatus
GAAAACCCTAATGAAAGAAAGCAGACCAGTGGTTGCTAGGGCCCGAGAATGGGAAAGGGGAGTGACCAAAAAGGGGCATGAAAGAACTTTTTGAAGAGATGGAAATGTTTTCTAACTTAATTGTGGTGGTGATTACATGACTGTATATGTTTGTTAAAGCTCATAGAATCATACAGTAAAATTAGTGAATTTCATTAAATGTAAATTATATCTCAATAAAGCTGGTTTAAAGAAAGTAAAATCAGCAATTCAAGTATCAATGACAATGTGAAAAATGAGAATTCTACATTTCTGGTGGAAGAGGGTACAGATTGGAATCATTGCCTAAACAGAAACTTGGTAGTATCTAGTAAAGCTGACAATGTTCACCGCTTATGACCCAGTAATTCTGCTTTGAGTTGTTGTCTTGGGAGCTTCTCAGACATGCACATGCTGGCATATGTACAAGAATGTGTGACCTATATGTATCAACATAGATCTCAAAAACATAAGTAGGACAAAAATAAATAAATATTGAAAAATAGCCCATACTACACAGCATATCTGTAAATTTTGAGAAATAGCAAACAAGTTTAAATATTATCATGAATATATTTCTGTGTAATATATGCACACATATATGAATAAGTATGGATAAGGAATGTAACTCACAACTTTAGAATAGAGGACATCCCTTATGAGGAAGGAGAATGAAGCTGAAGTAAAAAGCTTATTTTACACATATCTATAATGATTTATTACTCTAAAATTATTTGAAATACTTATGACAAAATTTTAACATTTATTATTTCTGGTGATGGAAAAAAGGTATTTGTATTCATCTGTGTGCTTATGTGTACACTGGAGATATTTCTTTTTTAAGATATATTTCTTATTGTAAATAAAGAATAATTTTGAAATCTATTTTTAACCACAAAATATAGGTAAAAACTATAACCAAACGGAGACTTTACACTCAATGATACAGAAATATTTAAGGAATCAGAAAATTATTTTGTTCCTTAAAACCTTTAAAGAAATCAAGATAATAACAAGAATAGGAGCTTATGAAATAAAAACAAGAGAATATAAAATTAGAACAGGCAGGTATAAAAAAGAAGCATTATAAGTTTTAAAAATGAAAATTATTGAAATTAAAAAAAATTCTCAGTAGATGAGTTGATTGAAAATAAATGAAATGAGAGAATCAATCAATTAAAAGATAAAATTGAGGAAATTTCTGTTATATTTCAGAGAAATATAAAGGAATGAAATACATGAAAAAGAATTAAGATACATGTAGGATCTATTGAAAAGTTTCAAGATATGTCTAATATCCAAATAGCAGCCAACAGAATAATGGATAAATAAGTTGTAGAATATTTATATAGAAATAAAATGGAATACCACAAGGTCTGATTCTAAATAAGTGGCAAAATCGTTCTGTCCTTTGTCATTGCTATGTGTTTGTAGTGGAAAAGTGGAAAAGTGTATCAATAAGAAATGCTTGGTCTGTTTTCATTGGAATGTCCTGTTGCAACTGGTGGTGCCCTGTTGTAATGATTAACTACTATGACAAGAACACAAAAATTATTCTGACAAAAAAAAAAAAAAGAGATTGAGGGCCGGCCTGGTGGCACACTCGGTAGAGTGCAGCGCTTGGGAGCGTGGCGGCACTCCCACCGAGGGTTCGGATCCCATATAGAGACCGGTCCACTCACTGGCTGAGTGCAGTGCAGGCGCGACACCGAGGGTTGTGATCCCATTACCAGTCACGAAAAAAAGACAAAAAGAAAAAAAAAAGAGAGAGAGAGATTGAGATTCAATAGACATAGAATAGACATATTCAGAAGGAATAACGGCTAAGAATTTTCCAGAATTCGAGAAAAACATAAGTCGTTAGATGGAAAATGGCACATGATACATACAGCAAGCAGAAGAGTTAAAATTTAATATATTTCCATACATACTGTAGCAAAATTGTAGACTATCAAAGAAAAAGATCTACAGAAGAAAAAGAAAGATTATCCACAAGGAATGACAATCATTTGGCAGTAAACTCATCAGCAGCAAGAGATGCAAAAGACAGTGGAAAACATCTTCCACGTATGGATGAAAAATCTAGAATTCTCTACCCTAATTAATTAGAGAGGATGGAAATAAAGACATTTCCAGGTGCATAAGAGAAAATTATTATACACAGCTCACCAAAAGGACTACCATGAAGGGAGGTATTTCAGCAAGAAGAGAAATTATCCTGGAAAATAAGAGTGGAATAAAAGAAACAACAGTCAGCAAATGCATTAGTCCATTTCTGTTGCTTATAACAAAGTATCTGGAACTGGATACTTTGTAAGAAAACAAAATCTATTGCTTACAGTTTTGGAGGCTTGGAAGTGCAAAGTCCAGGGAACACATCTGGTGAGATGACTCTACAGCAATGCAGGATGTCACATGGCAAGAATGGCAGAGCAAAAAGAGAGACTGTCAGATGCTCTCCTTTTAAAGCCCTCAGAACCATGCCCCTGACCACCATTATTAATCTATTCACTACTGCATGGTCCTACAATATAATCACCTATTCAAAGCCCCACCTTTCAATTACCATAATAGGATTTCCCACCCTCTTTACACTGTCACAGTGGGGACTGAGTTTGGGGGAGACATCAATCCACAAGGAGCAAAGAAATTGGCAAAACTGTTTATAAATCTAAATTTTTTGTTATAAAAAATAATAATAGAAATATACCCTTCAAAAATACAGAGAGCACTTTTGTTACATTCTGAGTTCCGAAGACAACTCACTTCTGAACATTGTATGAACGTCAATAGCTTAGAAAATAAACTGTAAAAATGGCTACTACAATTTACAAAAAAAAAAAGAACTTAGCGTTAAGGAATGCTTAAAGACCAAATGTGGAAATATGGACATTTTTGCCCATTAAAGCTCTGTGTGGTATTATTCAAGGGCTGCCCACAGTCTAGTTCTAAAAATGGCATGGTCAAAGCTGGAGAGGATGTTTATGGCAGGTTATCTTGTCTTAACAAGGCCTGTAAAGCAAGATTGTCATCTAAATGGGCCATCTAAATCTCAGATTTATTTTAATTATAGTGAGCAATCTCCTGAAATAACTTTCCCAGTCCTGGGATTTGATCTCTTATATATTGCCTTACATAGTGACTTAGAAAAACAACTCTCGGGCCCGCCCGGTGGCGCACTGCTACAGTGCGCCGCTTGGGAGCGCAGCGGTGCTCCTGCCAAGGGTTCAGATCCCACATACAGACCAGTTGCTCACTGTCTGAGCGAGGTGCGGGTGAACCACCGAGGGTTGCGATCCCGTTGCCGGTCCCAGTCCGGTACGGGCCTGACACTGAGGGTTGCGATCCATTGCCAGTCACGAAAAAAGACAAAAAGGGAAGGAAAAAAAAAAAAAAAAAAAAGAACTCTCAACTCCTCTGATGAACAAGCACAGAACCAGAGTATAAATAGAGTTTTTCATACCCTATCATTCATCATAAAAAGAAAACGTCAATATGCCCCCACCCTTCCTTTGGTTGCTCTCTGCCTAATACAAATATTTAAGCTCTTTCTGTGTCACTTCTGAGGTAATTAGCGTCACTCAGAAAATATCTGAGCAG
>NW_007729845.1:255717-256324 GCF_000696425.1 Galeopterus variegatus
ACTTTCAACGTTAGCTGTACAATGTTTTGGTTTATTTCCTTCTGGCATTTTTTTCTATATATACTTTTTCATGGTTGTAATCATACAGCATTTATACATTTTTTACTCAAATTTAAATCATAAACACTTTTTTATGTTGTTAACTCTCACTGCTATTATTTTTAATGACTATTTCATTATGGGGATGTACCATGATTTGTTAAACCAGTCACCTACCTATGGAAGTTTTCAGTTATATAATACTTTGAGCATTATAAAAATCAATTCTGTGGACATCCCCGAACAAGTTCCAGGACCTTGTGGAACTTCTAAACCCTACTGAAGCCTGAGACACAGTCCCAGAAGTTCTGATTTAATTATCCAGAGTGGGACAAAGGCATCAGTATTTTTAAGAGGTCTCCTCAGGTGATTCCAACACATAGATAGGGCCAAGCAGCACTAGTCTCAAGCAGTGCTGATTGCCATGTGATTCTTGAATCTGCAGCATCAGCATCTCCTGGGAACTTGTTAGAAGTACTAATCTTCAGGGCTGGCCCGGTGGCGCATTGCTACAGTGCGCCGCTTGGGAGCGCAGCGGCGCTCCCGCTGAGGGTTCGGATCCCACATA
>NW_007729846.1:0-12910 GCF_000696425.1 Galeopterus variegatus
GGGGGATGGGGAGGAGGGGAAGGGGTGGACTAATGGGTACAAAACTATAAAAAAAAAAAAAAAAACCACACATTTATTAGTGTAAGAAAAGTCACTGAAGAGGAAGTTAAGATGAGCGTATTAAAAAAGGAAAACGAGAGTAATTAAATGAAGTGTCTATATAAGAAGAGGTGAATGCCAGGGTCCTGGAGGAAAATTAGAGAAGGGAGCAGGTCCCACACATTTATTAGTGTAAGAAAAGTCACTGAAGAGGAAGTTAAGATGAGCGTATTAAAAAAGGAAAACGAGAGTAATTAAATGAGGTGTCTATATAAGAAGAGGTGAATGCCAGGGTCCTGGAGGAAAATTAGAGAAGGGAGCAGGTGCTTTCAGCTGAGACAAGAAGGAAGGCATAACGGTGGGACACAAGGACAGTGACGACCTGAGGCAAGTGAGTGGGGCTCCGCCAGGCAAGGCTACGAAAGGAGTGCAGTAGTGAATGGAGTGTGGTTCAACACCATTTAAAAACTTATAGAGAGGAAAGGAAATTTTCCAACATCTGAGCAGTGTGATAGGACATCCACAACGGACCAGGCAAGGCTACGAAAGGAGTGCAGTAGTGAATGGAGTGTGGTTCAACACCATTTAAAGACTTATAGAGAGGAAAGGAAATTTTCCAACATCTGAGCAGTGTGATAGGACATCCACAACGGACAAGGAGCACTTAGGGGCTGGGCAACATTGCCCTGCGGTAGAGACTCTATGATTCTGTCCCTTCCTCCAGCAGCTGTCTTTGGCACTCTGTTTCTTTCAGATTACAATTTTATGAAATTAAGTGCTTTTAGAGTCTAATAAAGATATACATGGAACAGGAAACAATGTGGTGAGTCTCTAGTGCCTAGACCTCACTTCCTGATTGGGCTGGCTTTCAAAAAGAAAAGAAATCAGGGGATCTCTGATTCTTTCCCCAGATATCTCCACACCAATTAAAAACAATACGCTTAAGTAGGGAGTTTTGTGCTGAGCAGTACACATTAATTAAATTATCTAACACCTGTACTTGCGGTGGTGCATCGCCAATGTTTGAGACAGGGAGGAAGGTGCAAGACCAGTGAGCAGCTTTGGCGCAATTTGAACCTTTTTCTTCACTTGCTAACAGATGCAAATCAGGCTACAGAAGCCAACTCTCCTCTTTCAATTTCCACTTCTTCCCTTCTCTCAAATTGACTAACATTTGATAGTGCCTTACCATTTACAAGCTCTTTTCACATGAATAATCTCATTTATTCTTCACAGCAACTCAGTGAGGTAGTTGTCATTATCACTCTTTTACAGTTTTTTTAAAAAACTGAACACCAGAAAGATTAGATAATATTTCTCCAATCAATAGATACCAGTGACACATTCAGGCCTCAACCTAAGAATCTGTATTTCTAAATCCTACAATCCTCAGAGCATCAATTAATTGGGAAGAAGAGAATGAAATAAAAGTGATGTTAGAGTTTTGACTCATCCATTCACTTCAAAATAAGAAAAAAACAGATTTTTTTTTATTAACTGATAATTGATAGCCATTCACATAATTACTAAAGAAAAAAATAAAAATAATTATAAATGTAACAAATATATATAAATAATTAGAGTCACAGAACTATATAATGTTAAACAAATGAGGAGCCTTGGAGATCACCTAATCCAATTTTTAATTTTGCAGATGGGGAACAAAAACTAAACAAGAATTTATTAATATCTTTTAAAAAATACCTAATATGAGAAAAATTGGGTTTAAGGAATTGTACCTAGGAGGAAAAAAGCAGGTATTAAAACCAAAACTGATGAAGCTATTTCTTTCCCCTCAAGAGAGTGAAGTAATTTATATCAGAGAGAAAATAAATCTCTTCTATGCTCCCTTACACTTACAGAGCTGGCTGAGGGAGGGATGAAAAACGACTGACTAGTGTGGCCTCTGCCAGTTCTTGGGAGCAGCTAAAGCAGTGATTCTGAGGAAGGGGGTCAATGGAAATCAGTGACAACACGGGGTAAGTATGAGCCTGAAACAGACGACTTCGTTTATGCAAGCTGCTGCAACTCTGGAAAAGTAAAACTTGGCCAGAAGGTGAGGAGAGTAAGTTAAATGATCTACCTAAGAAAGGGAGGAAGTGAGGAATGGATGGGGAAGACCAAGGAGAGAAGATCCCAAAGGTAAAGCTGGAAGTAAAGTCTTCAGGAACAGAGAGGGCCAAGCAATGAGCTGGGAGACTGCAACATGTGAAGAAAAGTAGCTAGTAAGGGAGTGTGAAGCCCAAGGAGCAGGTTTTTGTTCGCACAGATGCTGTGTGAACTGTCTCTGCGGGAGCATCCAGCTCTACACTAAGGTCTGCTCAACACACAAACTTGTGAGTGGCATTTGAGTAAATCAAGCAGAAAGGGCTGTACTATTCACCTGGCTTATCTTGGTGGAAGGACAGAAGTGTTGCTGCACGTTATGCTCAGGGGATTCAAGAATCCAGTGGAACAAGCACACGAGGATAGAGCTGGTAGCGGTTACCTTAAGCTCCAGACATTCGGGGCACTTCCTGAGGGCACAGGTGAAGCTTGTACTGCAATCTTGGTGCAGCCACTGGGACCCCCAAAAGATGTGAGTTGGTAAGCTGGAGTTCATTTTATTTACACCCCAAAGAACATCATGACCTCACCTGACATCTGGGTTTTAGAAAAAGATTACCTGTTTCAGGGGTTGTGGCTGCTGTTATTTTTCTCATTCCATGAAATTCAGTAATTTTCATATAAAGGATGAGGATACAGTAAAGCAAATGGGATAAGGATTTAACCTTTCTAGAGTCCCTTATATGCTAAGCAACAGGAAGTATATACACTATTCTTTATAATGCTTTGTATGAATATATCTTTGTTTCAGAGGCAAGGAAACAGGTTCAGAGAGGTCAAATAATATGTATAATCACAAAAGCAAAGATTTGAACACACTCTGCCTGATTGCAAAACCCACCTTTCCAGTAAGCCACGCTTCCTGCCATGTTGAAAATTTGTGTATTAATGTTAGTCATGACACATGTAAACAGAATCAACATGACTTCACTAAGCACTTTGCTACAAATAATACACAACTCCAAAGCCTCCCCAAATGGAAACATTTCAGAGTATTTTCTGCAAATGGGTCAGGGTGAATTAGATAATATGAATACAGACAGGCTCTGCTATGTTAACAATACTCCGTTTAATTTCAGCTATGTTTGAAATTAACTGTCAAACACGAGCATTTCCCCAATATTATTTTCTAGTAATTATACTGTGAGACTGATATTACATGCCTGGTACAAACTCTTTGGAGTACTCATAACAGAGTGTAGAAATGAGTGGTTTCCTGTTGCTTTTCTCCACTAGACTAAATTCTGTGTAGGAAGTTATGGTCCGTGCGCAGCAAGTGTTTGATGCACTTTGAGTAAACAAGGGTATGGCAGTAATAAGTGATAATTATATCTATTGCCTAAACCCTAAGTTTAATTTTAGGTGTATCTTTTGACTTCACTTAGTAATTAACTTGGATACTTTCTGTAACTTTTCTACACCTTTTGAGCTTCAAGTTATTTAAATTTATAATTAGATTTCAACACTTTTTATCTCTAATATGATTTAAGCTTCAAGAGTATTAAATCGAATTGTAAATAACAGACCATTAGAATGTGTACTTTTGCATAATGATTACATGCATTTCAATTCTTTGGAAAATATATAATTAAAAAAAATACAACTTGGTACAATCTCGTTAACAGTGTTTTAGTCTCCTAGTTATTTAAATTTATAATTAGATTTCAACACTTTTTATCTCTAATATGATTTAAGCTTCGAGAGTATTAAATCGAATTGTAAATAACAGACCATTAGAATGTGTACTTTTGCATAATGATTACATGCATTTCAATTCTTTGGCAAATATATAATTAAAAAAAATACAACTTGGTACAATCTCGTTAACAGTGTTTTAGTCTCCTATTTTAACAATTCCCTTATAAATAAAGGCATTCATTTTAAGCATGAGAGAAATGAAATAATCAGAATACAAGTTAGTTCACAAAGATAACATAATAAAGGTGGTCTAAGGTTTCAGCTCCCAAAATTTGCTTGGTAGCCAAAAATGTTTTCTGTTTGTTATTCAATAGCAACAATTAAAAATATAGCAACAGTTTCAAGGTTTCTTGCTTCAAGTGATAAAAGGGCTAACTGTATGACATAGATCCTATAAAACTCTTACCTGTCTTTGTGTTTTTCCCCATCCTTCTCTATTTTGATACTGAAAGTAAACGTTATTTTAGGGTCTTGGCACACTGATCAGCAATAATCACCACTGATAGCATATATGTTGCTTGTACTGTGAGTATAAGAAAGTAATTGATCTCGAGCGACATGAAGGATTTCTTTCTCCTAATGTTGGGTTGAATAACATTTATTCATTAGGCACCTATTACGTGTTGGGCACTCTGCTAGTAATCTGTGAGATGAATGCTTCAAATAAAATTAAAATTTTCAGCAGCCAGAGGAATAAGCTTACAACATAAGAATACACTTACTTATCCAGTTTATGCACCTCATTTTTTAAAGGTAATTTTAATTGCTATCCTTTACCGTGAATATATTTTGATTGGCATTAATACACTTGTTGTTTACATAATGGATTTCTGCAAATATAATTCTAGGATTTCCACATGGCATCATATTAAGAAATGTTTTTTGTTTGTTTGTTTTGGTGGCTGGCCAAATTTATATGCTGTAACACCACACTAACCAACTGAGCTAACTGGCCACACCCTTAAAAACATGGCCTGTTTTTAAGAAGCCAGGTTCTTAACTGTAACAGCCAAAACTTTGGTATATATTTGAGGCATCTCATATCCTTTCTGTAACATGTAAATATATATATGTATATGCATATATGTATAAACATATACACACATATATAAAAAAATTTATACATGGCTTTGAAAGCAATTTAATAGCAAAGTTTGAAAACAAACTAGTATTACCCAACTACTTAGAGCTTGTAAAAAAAAAAAGGCAGACAAGGGCAATCTCAATTTTTTTCCACTTTGAAAATCTCTTTAAAGAAATTTGCCTCTTTTTGCATTATAGATATACATAAAAGTATACAGAGTTGTGACTATGAGCTTTAGATCTGATTAGTTTTCATAAAAGTCCCAATTGTCTGATTAGACAACATTTGGTAATATTACTCTTAACAATGAACTCATAAATGGAATTCAAGATATGAGAGGCTTCCAGGAGTTTTAAAATCAATAGTACTGTAATTCTTTTGTAGGTAATCTTTAAGTAGCTCCTAACACAATGAGGACAGCATATGATCAATATTAATGAACACTGAATTCAACAGCATGCTTTCCAGGCATCTCTATGCAAGCTCATATAAATATGTCAACAAGATTAATTGTTCACAAAAGCAATAGATCTATGTGGTTTGCTACTTTTCTGTATCTACTGTCTCACAATTCTAGCAGGGTTAAAGTTATTTCCATATGTGTAATATGGTTAGCCTCTCATTCATTTAGAGACTATGCCCCAAATCACATACACTTGTATGATATATAAGCAGATTATTAGAAAGTAAGTAGGTAACACTCTCCTGTGATAATGTGTACTAAGATTTGGTCAATTTTAAAAATTATATCCCCCAAAGGTTGGCAATTAGATATTAAAAGTGAATGCACACTCTAGATTATGTAACAAGGAAATGCCAATAAGGCAGTTGCAAGACCAGAGTTTTACTAGTTATTCCAGGAGTACAATGAAATAGGAATAGTTATGACAAAACTGTTCACTCCAAATTCTGGTGGAAGTTCTCTTTCAGTGTTGCCTTTGCATTTAATAAGATTAAAATATCCTGGAAGTTGCTGTTTTGAGCCATTGCCACTCTATTTTAACACCAGTTGAAAAAGAAAAAAAAATTATTCTGGGAATGCTCATATAATTGATGCTTTTAAACTATTTTTTTACACTACTTGCTTCTCCTCCTCCTCTTCCTCCTCCTTTGTACTCTTCCTCCCTTGCAGATATAAGTCTGCAAAATCAGCTGTTTGAGGGGAAAAAAACTATCTATGGGTATTTTGTATATAAAGAGAGAGGTAAACTATTCCACAATAAAAGCTAAGACATCTCATTATAGGGGAGAATCAGCAAATTTAACAAATATTTCTTTAAACATACAAAGCATTTGAATAGATTATAAAAATTGAAATCTGAAGCTAAATGTGGTATGTTTTTGTTTTGTTTTGTTTTTCCCCAATACCTGTTAATAACCTTCCTTCTCAAGAATTAACACTGGACTCTCTTTATATACAACTGTCTACAGGAAGGCACTGTGGCAAGAAAGGGTGCTTTAGAGTCCTTATATTAGTTTCTCAAGGCTGCTATAACAAAATGCCACAAACTTGAAAGCTTAAAACAACAGGAATTTATACGTTCACAGTTCTGGAGAACAGAAGTCTGAAATCAAGATGTTGATGGGACCACACTCCCTCTGAAGGATATAAGGAAACATCCTTCCCCACCTCCTCCAGCTTCTGGTGGCTCCTGGTGTTCCCTCGTTTATAGCAGGATCACACTGATCTCTGCCCATCTCCTAAGGCCTTCCTGTCTTTGTTTCTTTCCTCTTCTTATAAGGACACAAGACAATAAATTTGGGGTCCTCCCCAAATCCAATATGATTTCATCTTTAGATCTTTAACAGTTTATATCCACAACGATGCTGTGATGGGCTGAATTGTATTTCCACCCCCCTCCCCAAATTTATATGTAGAAGCCCTAATGTCTAGTACTTGAGACTGTATTGGGAGTAAGGCCTTTAAAGAGGTAGTTAACAGAGGTCATATGGATGGGCCCTAATCCAATTTAACCACTGTCCTCATAGGAAGAGGACATTTGGACACACAAAAGAGACATCAGTGATTCCAGCACAGAGAGGAAAGACCATGTGAGGAAACAGCGAGAAGTCGGCCATCTGCAAACCAAGCAGAGAGTCCTTGGAAGAAACCAAACCTGCTGACATCTTGATCTTGGACTTCCAGCCTCCAGAACAGTAAGAAAATAAATTTTTGTTCTTTAAACCATCCAATCTGTGGCACTTTGTTATGAAGGCCCTTGCAAACTATTACCCTGTTTCCAAATGAGATCATATTCTGAGGTTCTTGGTGTACATGAATTGGTTGGGACGGGGGCACTATTTAGCCCACTATAGTCACCAAGTAGTTGTTTTCTTATAGTAATGGAGTTGATTAAGAAAACCAGAGTCCTAATTTATTATTAGAATTGGCTTACAAAGCACTCATGTTTATCAACAGTTAACATCTTAGCTAAAATTAATTTCACTTGGTTCTCATCACAGAGCAGTGGTGATCAGAATCAGGAGAACTGTCTAAATTTGGAGGAGTGACTAGGAAGAATCCAGAAATGGGTACCTAAAAGGTATCAAGGAAGAAATTGGCACTGAAAAACAGAAAGGAATATCAAAGAAAAAATGAAGATTTCCTTGGGTTGATCTTTTATCCACTGAAAACTTTTATTTAGAGTTGGCCTTGCTGATGGCTGTATTTCTTTCAGGCAGTCAGCAACTCTCTAAGAAAGTCTTCATGCATCAATTCTGTAAACACAAGTAAGCATCGTTGCACAGTAGTTATTTCCTCTCCCCCCCCAAGATTAAACATCTTATTAACCATTAGTATAAGTTAAAAAAAAATCAATAACAGATCACAGGAAAAGGATCTATCATTTTACAAAATGATAGCTATTGCTATAACTACACTTCACTATGAAGCGGTCTCCATGTCCATTTATTTTACTCACTGCTGCCAAAACAAGCTTCCTAAGGCACGGCTTGCATAATGTAAGTTCTCAGCTCAGAATGTTTTATTACTCAAACAGAACTCTCTATCATTACTTTATGGTCACACTGCATATACTTTTTTTTTATCCTCCAAAACATGCTGTCTATTTTGGGGCATATTTTAGTTAACCAATAATACAACAGAACTCTCTATCATTACTTTATGGTCACACTGCATATACTTTTTTTTTTATCCTCCAAAACATGCTGTCTATTTTGGGGCATATTTTAGTTAACCAATAATATCTACTAACTGATTGATTGTGTGATGCTGTGGTTTACAGAATAATACATAGTGAATACAAGACAAAAACAACGTTGCCCCTTGGTTTTCTTTCAAAGAAAAGACTAAAAATCTAAATCTGATATAATGCCTATGAATAGTAAAGGTAGCATATAGAATCCTTTTTTTAATTAACAAAAATCATATGAAATTAATTTATTATTATTGTTGAATTTAGTAANAAAGACTAAAAATCTAAATCTGATATAATGCCTATGAATAGTAAAGGTAGCATATAGAATCCTTTTTTTAATTAACAAAAATCATATGAAATTAATTTATTATTATTGTTGAATTTAGTAATATAAAACCCGGTTGCACTTTGAAGTCTTTAGCCAATGCAATAAACACTCCTAAAGTCTAACAGAAAGATGGAGGGCAAAAGTATGGACCGTCATGATAATCAACATATTTTTTATTTTTTCTGATGATCACTAGAGTAAGAGTAATGATTTCCATGTGAAAATTCCTGTGAAAACTTCAAAAACCATAAATACAATGTAAGCCAATTTCTAAAACAGACATTCAATAATTTTTGATCAATCTAAGAAAATTCCTAAAGAGCCCTCTCTAATCAGGGTGCTGTTTCCAAACAAAACTCTGCAAATCACTTGTTTGAGAAGTACATCTGTCAGAACTCAAGTCATTCATTGCAAAATACAATTCCAGCTTGAGGATACACATCAGCAGGTGGTGCAAAGTGGTAAGATATTCTACAGGTTTGCAATTAGCTGCCATGGTTTCTTTCATCTTCTACTTGTCAGTAGGACAGGGCATAGATTAAAGACAGAGCAGAGACCAATGTTTTCTACATATATGAGGATAAGCAAATATCTGAGCTCAAGTTTCAGGAGCATCAAGCAATCTCTCTATTTCACATGGTGTCTCTAAGCAACTACAAAATTTCCATGTTCTTCATCAATCTTTTTCTGACAGCTCTTCAACCTTTTTCAGGCTCCTGTCGAATCGCTGCCTATACAACATGATTAGCATCTCTCTGCACATTGCTTCACTCTCTGATTATCTCATGGGTCTGTTTTGTCTTCCTGACTCCATTATAACTACTTGTGCAGGAACCCTTATTTCTTATATTTTTGTACCCCCATAGACACTAATAAAGCACTAGATGCTTTGATGTTCCTTCGTAAATGTGTTCTGATTGACTGAAAATTATCATTAATTGTAGGAATTTCAGCATATAACCCAAATACCTAATCATAATCTATAACAAAAACCTAAAGTTTAGAGATTGGACGCATTTTTATCTGTAGCCCTTTTTCATTCACACTAGCAGGTTTCCGCAACCCCATTTCAAGCCTGGTGTCAAGCCCAATCTTCTTTGTTGAATGCTGTGGCAATTTTATATATCAGATTGTGGATAATTATAATTATAAACAAATGGGTGTTAAAAATAGGTGCAGTATTTCCATGAAACTACAGCTCTTTCTCTTAAAATCTAGCACGGTGATTTTGATCTTGAAGGCAGTGACAGGAGGTGGTGGGAAGAATTTCTATTTTTACTTTTGGAATCTGTCCTCAGTGACTGCCATCTTAATCATGAGGCAGAGAAATCCCTGCAGGAGATGTTCCAGCCGCACTCAGATGGGAACCGCACCTACCCAGACTTCAGAGCTGAGAAGGCTGGAAGCACAGCTGCAGGGGAGTGGCTATTTGGACTGCCTCCTCAGGTCTCGCATGTGGTTTCTTTGCAGCAGACTTGGGAAAGCATGAAGCAAAGCAGGCATGGATTCTGGCCAGCTGGCCATCTGTTCCTTCACCCACTGTGATAATTTGGTCTGGTAGAATTCTGTTAAGTGAGCATTAAGTAACGACCATGTCAAACAGAGTATATAATGACTGCTTCTTAATCACTGGATGAAAGCTTAGGGGATGCTTGCCCAAACACAGAAAAGGTCACGAAAGCAAATCAAGAATTAAGAAAAAAGAGAGAGAGCAGTGAAACAGATGCAAAATAGCAACAATGAACTTTGTTTCCATTTTACTTTTGATCATATTGAATTCTTGTCAAATAGAAGAGGATGTGTGCAGTAGGAGGAAGCCAGGTAAATATCATTGAAGTATTTACTATCCCATTATGCATGGATCAGTGTTTATAGGCCAAGTAAGGAAGAATTTTAAAACTAGGAAAATATGTGAGGGGATTTATCTTCCTGACCTGAATTAAAGGCACTTATGGTTCTTTGAATTTAAGGCACTTATGGCACTTAACATCAAGCTTTTCCAAATAACTCCCCAGAATAACATCAAGTACTCAAAATTTTGGTCAAGATAGTTTCTGTCCTGTTGTTTTTTTTTTAAAGGTCAGTGGAAGTATCCTACTCTGAGAAAGCAGCTTTTCCCTCATAGACACTTAATAATTGCAAAATTATAAAATAAGCCTTCTTATCCCCCAAATGGATACTTAATGATGCATTCAATAAACTGTTTTATTGGGACAGTCTCCTAACTGATCTCCCTCTCTTATACATCACTCACAGACACCCAGCACACAAATCTAATCAAGAGTGTCTGTTGTCTCTAACTGCCTGGTATTCCAAAGCCCACACATTTGGACTAATCTTGTATTGTCAGTGTTACCTCCACTCTTCACAAATGCCTTTCTTTATCTCCTCTCTTTCAAATCTCCCTTTTCTTCCAAGACTACCCCAAGATTCATATTCCACATAAACTCTTCCCTATCATTTACTTTTATTCCCTCTAACAAATTTTCTATTACTCTGTTATATATGTTTTTCCATTTTTTGTCCATTCATTCATTTACAGTGCATATTTAGACCTCCTATTGTGTTCTAGACACAACGTGCTAAGTACTAGGGTTAAAAAAGTGAGCAAAACATGTGCTCTTTCTGATCTCATGTAGCTTCAGTCAAATGGGAGGACTGACACTAATCAAATAATCACATGAAGAAATGTAATTGTTCAAGGAGTCATGAAGGAAAATTATACAGTGCCCCAATTACCTATTAATAGGCAGTTCCCTGAGTAAATGAAGCATAAAGTAGGAGCTGAAAACCAAGTAAGAGCTAAGGCAAAAAAAAAAAAAAATGAGTTCAGTCCGCCCTCCTTATCTGTGGGTTCTGCATCCACAGATTCAATCAACTACGGATCAAAAATATTGGGGGGGGGGGCAGAAGATGGTTGCATCTGTATTGAACATGTACAGACTTTTTTCCCTCATTATTATTTGCTAAGCAATGGAGTATAACAACTATTTAAATATCATTTACATTGTATTAGGTGATATAGTAATTTTGAGATGATTTAAAGTATACAAGAGCATGTGTGTAGCTTACATGCAAATACTTCACCCTTGAGATGATTTAAAGTATACAAGAGCATGTGTGTAGCTTACATGCAAATACTTCACCCTTTTCTACAAATAGAGACTTGAGCATCCATGGATTTTGGAATCTGCATGGGGGGTCTTGGAACCAAGCCCCCATGGATATCAAAGGACTATGGTATTCCATTTGTAGGTCTGTGGAAGAGAAGCCGGGCAAGAATAAGGGCCTTCAGGAAGGCCAGTGTAGCTGGAATGGACAGAGCAAGGATAGAGAGACAGGGACCAAAGAAGGTAGGCCTTCAAAGGCAACGTATTTAGAAAAACAAATGACTTTATAGATAAATTGACATGTTTAAACAATAAGAGAGGAAGACCAGATGTCCATTTTAAAGATAATTCTGTGTGTTGTATGGAGAACACTTGGAGAGGATCAGTGTAGACGAATCGTGATACTAGACTAAGTGAAGTGTGATAGGAAACCTTCACAGAGTGGTGCGCTGGTAGATATGAGAGAAGCAGGCTCTGTGTCTAGATTTCGCATCCCAGTGGATGAATATCAGTGCCATTCACTGAGAAAGCAATAACCTAGAAGAGTGTCTAGCTTGGAATAGATCATGAATCAGCTTTAAGAACATGTTAAGAGGAGGTGTCAAGTAGGCAGAGTAGAGTACGGCCTGGAGATATAAATGGTGTTCCTGGGGAGATGTGGTAATTAATGGGTATAAATGTAGTCACCTACTGAAAGTTTAGAGATAATACAGTGAAAGAACAGGGAATCCAGGACCAAGAGTCAAGGAATGCCATCATTTAATGGCCACATAGAAACTGCAATGGTCCAGAGAAGGCAGCAGCCAGAGAGGTAGGACAAAATTGAGCTGGAATGTGGTATCATTGTGGCACTTTACTGCTTTGCAGTATTAAAGAACTATTTAACATGTACAGATCTTATTACGTGGAAGAGAAGTTAAGCTCCTGGCAACAAGGGATTTCTGTTTTATATTTTCTTTATAAACCACTCTCTGTTTTATATTCCTTCCAGCACACAACAAATATTTGCTAAATGGATGAAAAATGTTCACAACTTCATGGACTGAATATACTGGCAACTTGTATTAGGGAAATGTTCTCCTTTAAGTGACATTATTTTATACCAAAAGGACATTGCAGTTGATCCTTTAAATAAAGGAAAAACCAACTTAGAGAAACATGCCAGTACTTATTGCTTCCAAAAGAAAGCTTGCTTGTCCTTCAAGAGGAAAAGTAAAAACATGGAGAGCAAAAAGGGTGGTATTTGACCAAAATGGAAAAAAAAGACAGAAAAAGAACACACTGAGAAATTATACATGTTTTCATATTTACCTAAAGTCTTTTTAGCTATTTTATATTTGCTTTTCAATATCTGTCTTGCTGGTGCTGCTCTCAATGTTGTGCTCTC
>NW_007729846.1:13351-14770 GCF_000696425.1 Galeopterus variegatus
GAAAAAAAAGACAGAAAAAGAACACACTGAGAAATTATACATGTTTTCATATTTACCTAAAGTCTTTTTAGCTATTTTATATTTGCTTTTCAATATCTGTCTTGCTGGTGCTGCTCTCAATGTTGTGCTCTCATTTTATTGCTCTTAGAAGTCGTTTTGTTTGACTATGCATCTAAAACCCGTTCCTGTAAGACCATTCTGACTAGAGAACCCAGTTCAAGATGCTTTCACATTAGGATGAAAAAACCTCGACAAAGGTTTGCTGATGGGGAAAGCAATGGGTAGGTTAAAAAAAACAACACAAAAAAAGCCATTTAGAAATAATAACATCACACTTTATGTAAAGCGCCTGTCTGTATGCTTTCTAGTAGATGAAAATGTAGTAGTCAGTTAAATATTTGAGAAGTCTGAAAATCCACTTAAGAATGTGTATAACAATTTATTATCATTCCCAACCCAATTAAAAATGTTGGGCTCTTGAACACAATTCATTTTCTAACCCATGAAAGTATTAAATGTGTGCAGCACAGATTTGCATTACTATAAAAATCTTTATTTCTACTTTTCCAGAATTATGTATTTAAATTTGTAAATTCCATGTTACATTAATCACATGAATATAGACAGGCAATTTCACTGTATTCCCTATAAAAGAAATCATTCCGGCTGACAATTTTGTGATGAATATTGTTAAAATTGACTATAGTTCATAAAATAGTAAGGCATTCTTCACCAAAGTTATTAGACTTTTAAGCTCTCCTCAGTTTGATCAAAATGATTTAAAAAATAAATAAATATTACCCTGTAATATATCACTGACTTTGGAAACTAACACTATATTTAATACTAGATAGAATATGGTCATAGACTCATTAAAAGAAGTGGCAATAATCCAGGTTTGACCGCACTGTGATTTAATATTTATAGTGTTTTTATGATCCAAGTAAAATATGCTGATTAAAATGATCGGGATGTCACCATGTGGATAGACAAAAAAGCTGAGGTTCACACCTTCAGTATAAAATGACTTGGGTTATTTCTGCCCATTATCTTTTCTTATTTCTAATACAATTTCTATTAAATGAAACATTATAGTATAGAGAATAATATGCAGTAAAGAAGACTTTAGTAATAAATGAATATCATACATAATTAGAGACATTATTACCAACAAGCTATTTAAATATAGTAGGTCTGAACTGTCACTCTTTAAGATCAGTGTGTCAAGTGTAAAAGATTTTCAAGGTAACCAATAATTTACGAGAAGTGGTGGAATGTGTGTCTTCCACTTGGTCAATACGGTACAGTTTTTAGTGTGGTTTTCCCTGCAAAAAGCCTTTAAACATAATTTATGAACCTAAACTAAGTAGGTAACAAAAAATGAAGTAAAGATATTTATGGTTGTTTAGCACTGAAAAA
>NW_007729846.1:15534-25783 GCF_000696425.1 Galeopterus variegatus
GTACAGTTTTTAGTGTGGTTTTCCCTGCAAAAAGCCTTTAAACATAATTTATGAACCTAAACTAAGTAGGTAACAAAAAATGAAGTAAAGATATTTATGGTTGTTTAGCACTGAAAAAATCAGTTGTAAATGTATAGACAGTAATTTCCAAAAAAAAGCAGCTAAACAATGTCTTTACATGGTTGTATAAGACACTGGTAGTCTCTACAGATATGCTGAATTCTAATGGAAGATTCACAAGCAGAAAAAATGTCTGTACTTTGGGTTTTCAAGGATAACCATATTGTTCAAGATTAAGTATCTTTTGGATTATGGACTGAAGCTTGTCCTCATGACTGTGATAGGCATTCTATTACACTTGCTTTAATATTTTTCTGGATAAAATCATTTTGATCATGTTGTATATCATAGAACTTGAGGGCTCTAAATTCGCTTTGATCTATGTGCTAAAGGGAAACCTGCAAAATCTCAAGGTGAAACTTAGCACAGGAGCTACTTCAGCCCACCTCTGGGCTAAAAAGTATACTCTTTGATTCAGACTCCTGTGCTTGTCGGGCCTCTCAATTTTCATAAGAGGATGACATTCCTACCTCTGCCTATGCTGTCCTGTGGAGCATGAGGGTATATATGTATTCACCCTGCATCCAGCTCATTAGGAAATGCTGATGGGTCTTTCAAAATGCTGCATGACCTTAAAACCAGGAAACTTAGATGAATACCCATGATAAATCATTTACTGATATTACATTGCAAAAAAATGAAATACTTTGGGTCTACATGGCCCTTATTGCTGTTTTAAATATGCCAGTCAGGACTGTACTTCAGGAACTTTGCACTTGCCGTTCCCTCTTCCTGGGAAGCATTTTTGCTAACTCTCTCATGTCTGTTGAGCTTTTCCTTAAGACATCCATTTAAAATTGCAAACCACACTCCAACCCCAATATTTCTATTTCTCCCTTACTGTGATCTTGTTTTCTTAATATCATTGACCACTTTCTAACATAACATATCATTTATTTATCAAGTTTTTTGGGGCTGTTTCTCGCCTGTCTCCTATATTACAAGTGCCTGCCAATGATCTATTCAATACATCTTTGTTGACTGCAGATGTCTCTGCAGGGACTAGAACCTTAAAGTATAAAAGCTGGATTTAGTCCTGCATTATGCCAGAATAGCAGTTAGCTATGTACATAGGATCATTTTGACAAATACAGAAACACTTTTATAGGATTATATTTTGTTATTATCCTATTAATCCACCAAAAATAAAAATCTTTAGAAAAACACCCTGCTTTATTTACTTACTATAAGGAATTATGTTATCCAGGATCCAAGGAGCAGTAATCTCTGAATTTAAGATCAAGAATAATTTTGTTTCTTATAAACAAGAGGCCTAGTTTATTCTTATGGACAATTTGATCTCATAATATTATTTGATCATCAAAAACTCATTAAGTACCTGCTGTCTGCCAGACACTGGGTACAGTGAGTAATATCAACAGTAGCCTCAAGAATCTCATATACCAATAGATACTACAGACAGATATATAGGCTCCTTCAATATAATGAAATAAGTGCTAATTCACTGTTAAGTACTGAAAGTTCTGGGAGAGCATAGGAGGAATGTCTAATCCAATATTGGGAACTTGAATAAGACATCTTAGAGTAATTAACATGTAACTACTATTAAGGAAAGTGGGTTAGAGCCTTCCAGGTAGAGGAGGGTTATATCATGTATGAAGACTTAAAGTTGAGTAAAGCATGGCTAATTTGTCGAACTAAAGTGCAATGTAACTGCCACATGGAGTACAAGATTGGTACTCTAATGGTACTAATCTCCGCATGGTGTGGTATTTCTTCTGTGTGCTTAGCAGAGAAGGATGGTGATACCATTAATGCAAGGTTAGAAGTTTTCTACTTGTATGTGGCTCAAGGCAAAAAAAGTGAAATTGTATGCAAGAGAGAGGTTCTCATGATACACCTTGTGGTAGTGGCTAGTAAGGGAAGGGAGATCAGGATTTAAGGAGCTGAAAGAGAATGGTGGAGGTTCACAGGGTTTGAAGAGTTGAGATCAAAGAACAGGTATATTTTGAGAAACTAAATGATATCTCAATGTAAAAAAAAAAGTAGTGCTGTATTGAAGCCATATAATACACACTTATATACATTTTACTTTTTGGATACATATTTATAAAAGATTAGAAAACTGGTAAAAATCAACAACTTACTGAGATATTCTTCTCGACATGATCAGAATGAGTAAAGGAGAATTAGCAAGAAAGTAAAATTCTCACTATATCGTTCACCATTATTGATTACTGTTTGTTCACCACCTAAAATCTTCCAGTGACAACCAGTCATGAGTACCATTCTTTTGGAAACACTATGTTAAGACAAGGGATATTACTGAGAAGATGCTGAGCAAATCACAGAATTTGTGTGCCATGGAATGGGGCTCTTAAATGTCACAAAAAAAGATAAACCCTAGATATTCGTATCTGACCAGAGCAAGCAGAGCTGTATGAGAACACAGAGTAGTGAAGAGGATCACTAGCTAGAAAGACTTCCAGTTTTAGTATTTCACCAAAGATATGAATGGTTCCAAAATGGAATAAGATTGCCTGGTTATAAGATTTCCAGAATAATAAATTCCCAGAAGTGTCTTGATTGATGGGGAGGCTCAGACCTCTATGTAAAGAGCAAGTCGCAATTAATTGATTTTGCTTCTGAAGGAGTCTTTGTTCTGGTGGGTAGGTGATAAAATTGTCTAGTTTTATATTTTGAAAACAGCAGCAGTCTTTAAGGAAAAAATTTAGAGACAAATTCATGGTTCACTTCTATCAGAAGGGCCTATGGTAGGAGTGTGCAAACATTTTATACAAAGACCTTACCCTAATCTCATCTCAATTTGACTACTTTAATTTTTTTATTTGTCCTGTCTTCCTTTTCCAGTGACATGTAGCCAGAAGAACAGTTCTCTTCTCCCTTATTAACTGTTCTTGGTAGGAGGATGGAAAATCCTTATACTTTCATATCTTGTAAGTTTCAACATCAGTGAAGAGAAAACTGGCCTCAAGACATTATTTATCCCAAAGTAAGCACCTCCTGGACAGGTGGTTTTTTGCCTGGCAATACTTTGTAATGAACTTCATCTCATACTCAGGTAGATCTCTACGGAGGATGGAAAATCCTTATACTTTCATATCTTGTAAGTTTCAACATCAGTGAAGAGAAAACAACTGGCCTCAAGATATTATTTATCCCAAAGTAAGCACCTCCTGGACAGGTGGTTTTTTGCCTGGCAATACTTTGTAATGAACTTCATCTCATACTCAGGTAGATCTCTACTATTACCTAAAAGCAGGAGATCTGCAATAGGAGGATTGAATAAGGGGCCAATTCCTAAGCAAGAAAAAAACAAAAACAAAAACAAAAAAAAACCAGAGACTGAGAGAGAGGAACAAGCCTTGGATGGAGTGCACCAACAAAGAAAAGATAGTACGAAGGGTTTAACTTTCTGTTTCTTTTTTTCCTGGACTCAAGAACAGTCATATTAAGCATCATGTTTACTTTTTATTTGTTCCAGGTAGCCTCACATCTCCAGTACAATCTCTGCAACACAAAGCTTTTGTGTCAGTGGAATTGAAGAGGCTTTGGTGGTGGGCAGTAAAAGTAAATACAGGCTTCCCTATATTGCACCTCAGCTGAATCGAGAGCTCCATTAGCAGCGGCATATGGAGGAAAGCAGGAGCTCTGGAAATTTATGTTGTAACCGACTGCAAAGTGAATAAGGGCTGATAAACCAATAGTGTCTAATGACTGAGGAAAACAAGCCCTTCCCAAATCTATAGTTGGTTTTTTTCTTAATTTCTAATAATATATTGGTACAAGTCCAATGATTTTAAATTTTCTCAGGGATTAATCATAGATATGTAAAGATTATAAGCACACATAAGCAACAAAGCATATTTGTTTTCAATAAACCAAACTGGACATAAAAATAACTGATATTTATGAATAACTAAAGTTAATATAGCATGGTTTCTCCCCAGTTCTAAAATAACACTGTAAGTTTCAAAATAAGAATCATAACACACATAAAAAGTAATTACTATATTGTCTTAAGTTATTACATACTTAAATTGATATTTAATGGAATTTCAAATTTAGAAAGAGTATATTTTTATATGACACATCCAAAATTATTAAACTTGTTACACAGTTTTGTGATGTATTGCACTAGTCTTAACAAAATTAAAGTGATTAGTCATATAATTGTTGTAATAGAACTGAAACTCATTTTAAAAGAAACAAAAATAAAATTTTTAAGTCTGAATTAAGCCAACAGACAGGAATTGCTAATTATGTAGATATTGATAGTGAGAAAATGTCCTTGGAATGGGTTGGCATAATGGGAAAAAAAAATGGAAAAATTGTCTTATATGGAGAGAAACAGTGACAAATCTTCAAGTTCATATGATTTACACTAAAATACAGCCTCATAGGGAAGCCTAAGAAAATTACTTATTAAGCAATTATATACAGGTAAGAATACTTATTTTCATAGTAATATAATTAAGCTAACGTCATTCAGGCGTGGAGCAGGGTAAAATTTAATGTTTTATAACATTTTAATAGGATGTATTTGTTTGCATAATAATAAAATTTAATCTCTTGTACCTTAAATCTCAAAGAAACAGTCTGGAATATGAATACTAATTCACAAATATATACCGCTAGAGTCATCTGGAGAAAGTAGTTAAAGAACTGGCTTATAATCCATTTCTCTCCTGTTATCTGGGGTATATAATTAAAAAAAAAAAGTAGGTGTGTCAGTTCTTTGTAAACATGCTGGTAACTGAATCTGATAGCAAATATTTGCTACAAGTAAAATCCTCATCTATGAGTGTTTTTAGGAGGATGTCTCCAGTTTATGGTTGCTTATGGGAAACAAAACTACAGTCTATGGATATATATATATAGGGCATAGTCCATGGAATATATCATATAATCTATACAGCTGCATGAAGATAGCTTTATTGCCTCAGTACTCCCTGTATGCCTAGTAAGCCATGTACCACACTTAGAGACTTTATCTGTTTTGGGGGGTCAGAAAGCATGTATCCAATGCAGGAAAGATGAACTTGGCAGCTGCACTCAATGTCCCAAAACTCTCCAGGCTTTGCCTGCGCTTCTTGAAACTATTAGTAAACTTTGATAGTGGGTAAGATCTATGATTTGTGTGAGGCTGATTTGACAATCCAATCTTTTGAATTAGCTCAATTCTACTTAGTCAGCTTTTTAAAAATGTTGTATAGAGTAGGAGTGAAAAACCAGTTTTTTAAAATAAGATTAAAATACGAAATTGTGTTGTAAAGAAGGGGAAGGTTGACATAGGCAAAGGAAACCACTGCACAAGTCTTTGTAATTGCCAGATTACAGTCATTAAGACTTCACTAATATTCCAGTTTTTATAGTCACATGATAAGACTACACTTCTCCATCCCTTTTCATGTTAGTAGTGTCTATGTGAATTTCTCTGGCCAATAATGTCAGAAGTATTGTTTATCATTGCTGACAGAAGTTTTAAGAGCCAATGAGTGATGAACCATGTTTTCTCCCCACTACTCTGGTGATTGTGGAAGCAACTGCTGAGGCGCAGCCGTGTCAGACTGGGTCCCTGGGTATCACAGTGAGCAGAGATCCCCTACTGACTCATGCTGTGTACATACTCTAAGGACTCTTTATGTGTTTTAAGCCACAGATGTGAATGTAGTTTGTTCTTCAGGCATAACCAAGTTCATCTTGACTGATTTAGCAAACAAAAGAAGGGTAAGGGGAATTTGGATGCATTCATTTCATCACATTTTTTCAAACTATAAAGAACTAAGCAAAGTTTCTGCAAACAGAATTCTAGTAAACCAGGATATCAGTCAGGAGTACATAGTGGAGGATGGACTTGACAGTACTGGAGACAAGAACAAATAAGAGTAGAAGATAATGTTGAAAAAGAAGTGGAATTAAAGGTGACTTGGATGTTTTATGTCTGACAGAGAACTTGGTAATAACATGTGTTGAGAGGCAATACAGGAGGCCAGAGGTGATAAATTAAGAATATTCATTTTTGCCTACAGGCCATTAGAAGCATCTAGCTGATAGCTCAAAAGGGAAACCTGAAATTCAAAAGAGAAGCCAGGGATACAGAGAAGAGAGAAAAGAGAAAGTGGTCTCACATATACTATGAACTGGTCATTCTTCTAGGTCTTTCGCATATAATACCGCTAGTAATGATTAAGCTATACCATTCCACTGAAAGAATGGAGGCACTAAGGAGTTTAACTACCTGGATTTGGGAGTGCTATCCATAAAGGAACTAATAGAAGCCCAGGAGACATTACAAAGAAGAGGAGCAAGGAAGCAGTAAAGACTATATTCATGAGAAAGGCAAAGGAAATGGGACACTAAATAGGAACAGACATTTTTACAGCCAAGTGACAGAGTACAGTGCCACTGAGGCCAAAGGGGGAAAATACCAAGAAGTAACAGATTGTTGCTCATGTTGAATGCTGCAGAGAAAACTAACTAGATTCATCACCTTCAAACTATGGAATTTTGTTTCTAAATGGTTAACTTGTAACAAGCAAAAGCTGAAAAGTACTCAGCTTTAATATATTAATATTCTGCAAAATATTCAGCTGAACAAATCCTAAAGATGGGGTATTTTATGGGCATTACACCTTGTTTGCCTAAATTAAAATCTAGGGAATTAAGCAAATACTATGCAAATACTGTTGCTAGGAATATTTTTTATTTCTTCAGATAAAAAATCTCAAGCAAAGATGACCCGACAGATGTTGAATGAACCCCTTAACAGGACTAAATCATATAGATAAATTAATTCTGCAAATTGCTCTCAGAAGGAATTTGCATCTCAGTCCTGATTTTGGTGTGCCAACAGCACGTGTTCCTGTAGGGTCATAATGCTTAATGAGATGCATGGGAGCCTCTGAATTGGATGAATATTCAAAGTGATCTTCAGGGAAATCTTGAATTAGAATGCATTCCAATAATTTAAATGAAAGGTCACATAGGTGAGTGACTATTATAAAATCTATAACATAACAGAAGCATTGTACTTTCACAAGTGGCAGTTAAGAACTTTAGGTCAAGGGCTCATCTCATTTCTAGACTTAAAATAAGACAATACTATTTTCTTTTAAAAAGCGTCAACATTTCCCTAAGGAAAAAAAATACTACTTTTAAATACCTTAAGAGCAAATATTTGCATTTTTCATATTATCTCAGAAAAAGGGCAAAAGTTGAAGTAAGGAAGGTTCACATCTGTAGAAACATTTTTTATTTTTTTTTAATTTGGAGTGTTATATGCTTTTGCCAATTCCTTAGAAATGATCTACAATTTTTGCAGATACTGATTCTGTCATTAGAAAAGAGCTTTGATTTATGTGTTTGTTCCATAGTAATCTCCACTTTTGTTGCTTTGTACTTGCATTGCTTTTATTCTAAAAAAGCTAATGAAAACAAAACTTCAAATATAACTTCACCTTAGTGAAGGATGTTTGCAGCAATTATTGGGCACTTAGTGAATGAGCCTAATAACGAACATTATGAAAATTATTTAAATACTTCATTAGAAAGTTATTATTGATTTTCCCAGCAACAACTACACATTTACATAGTCCTGTTAGTCAAATTCACTTTCATGTACTTCAGGGAATAATGTCTACTGTATATCCCTTGGAACTAACAATATAGGACAGAGCTGATTTTAAAATTAAAATACTTTGGACATTGTCTATTCTGATTATACCTAGTACAGAAATTACATCCTTTATTTTCATCAAAATGCAGGTAAAAATGAAACTAACTTTTTGCAATCAGATAATTAATATATTTTTATAATCAAGTTCCATGTCTTTGATATTCAGGCCATTTTTTATTTAATTAAAAAGATCTTTCCTTTTCTTCAATTCTATTTTAAAATTTTCATGCATCTCTATCAGACTCCCAGTCTTAATCGTTATCCAATTATTTTCTGTCTCTTGGTCTATATACAGCCTGTCCTTCCCTCATTTGCTTGAGTTCCAGTTAACTTGAAAATTCAGCAGGCCCTTTATGACTGTGACATCAGTGTCTATTAAAGAGTCTACTGCTCCTCTTTGAAATAACATATTGGTGATCTCAAAAGAGTTCTTAAAATTTTCTCTTCGATTATGCCCATTTATAAGCGTAAGTTAATTGGCCCAAAGCCAATTATCAAAAACTGGATGCATGACCTAAAAGAGAAATGTCACTTTTGTATAATTTTCAAAGTAATGTGTCTTGTAAGCAGCCTTGATAATTACAATAGTAACTTTCTACATAGGTATGTATATATGTTTGTACCAATCTGTGTTCCATATTTTTTCAGGAAGGATTTTAGACAGCCCCAAAATATATGAAATAAGCTAGAAACATTCAAATAACCAGCAAAAATGAGAATAGGCAGTAATCTGACAAAGATAAAAAAATAACATAAAACCATTTAAAAAGACTATCTCTTTCACAGAGTTAATATGCAATAGGTAATAGCCATAATGTTTAAAATTGTACAAGGAATCTGTGTCCACGGATTCCTTGTACAATTAAAGAACTTGAGTCTTTAATGACAGATGGTGAACAGTAAGGCTACTCTCAACTTCTATCAGTCATGGGGTAGAAAAGCTGGCAGTGCTGTAACAATCAGCAATAGAAATACACGTATTTATCAAACATCCAGTTCACTGGTAAATAAAGTGGAAGAAATTTTGTTAAAATGTTTCTTGACACATTTTTCACAGCAATCTACTGGTATTTTCTGCTCTATTCCTCAAGTTACTCAACATGATGATTTCCCAGGGGTCACTTCTACATCATACTGAGACACTTGGTTCCTGTTACCTGAATCTGGAAAGAACTTATATTTGTGCTAAGCACATTCTAATTTGCCCTCTGTCACTAGACTCCTCAGAATGAAATCTTCAAAGTGTAAAAAATATATTGGTTTAACAACAAGATTTATGTTAAAGTTAGCATGAAAGTAAAATTTAAAATAGTTAGTTTAAAGGTTTATGTAAGATTAAATTATAATTTAATAATATTATAATAAGACTAAAGCTTGGCTCCCAAATTGCTAAAATGAATTTGGACAAATGACTGCTCTTATCTACCACAGTAAATATTTGTTTTCTATTCAAAATAGATAACCCATATTGAGTTGATTTTATCTGACAATTAATGATAATATTGAAATGGAAATAAGATAGGGTTTAATTTCATGGTCTGCAATTCTGTTACTACATCTGAGCAGACAGGATAAAATAAATGAATTTTAGTTTTCTATAATTTTTGGCTCTGACTTTTTCTGACTTTTTACTGCTTTTACAAATGAGTGAATCCAGAATTAAATTTGGAGAACCTGTATAACATCGAGTAATTATAAAATTATGTTAAAATATTTAAGATAAATTTGTGAATATCATTTTTGCTTTTTACTTTTTACTGCTTTTACAAATGAGTGAATCCAGAATTAAATTTGGAGAACCTGTATAACATCAAGTAATTATAAAATTATGTTAAAATATTTAAGATAAATTTGTGAATATCATTTTTGCTTTTTAAAAATGAAAGGGTTTGTAATGTGTGTAAAATATTGCTTACATGTTTTTTCCCTCTCTCCAGATGTTTTTTAAAAAAATATGAGTCTAAAGTAATATGTACATTTTTATAGTTACTGTCTAACTTTTTACCCAGAACTTATTTCTTAGAACATACAAAGTTCCCACTCAAATCAAGGTTGGTCCCATTTTTATTAAATTGTATTGGCTGAGTGAGGCTTTGGAAATATCCGTAGGCTTTACGTATGGTGTCTGTGCTGCTTCACTGAGTAAACTGTGAGTTCATCATTATAGTTTATAATCAATTTTTAATCTAGGAAATGTAAAATATCGGAGTTGTGTGAATAAATATTCCACCCATCCTCATGAATCTTTTATTATACATTAACATGCTTATTTACCTAAAAATTGCAGATCCAGAAAATGAAAACCTAGTTCATTGCATATTTATTTAGCACATCTCCTTTCACTGTTACAGTAGGTTGAATGGTGGACTGCCAAAAGATATGTCCGTATCAAAATCCCTGGAACCTGTGAATGTTACCTTATTTGAAAAAGGCTCTTTGCAGATGTAACTAAATTAAGGATTTTGAAAT
>NW_007729846.1:26209-28598 GCF_000696425.1 Galeopterus variegatus
CAAAGGAGGAGAAGGTGATGAGAAGGTGGAGGCAGAGATTGCAGTGATGTGACCAAAAGTCATGAATCCAAGGATTGCTGACAGCTGCCACAAGCTGGAGGAGGCCAGAAAATTTCTCCTCTAGAGCCCTGGAGGGAGCATGGCTCTGCCAACAGCTGATTTTAGACTTCAAGCCCTCCCAACTGTGAGAGAATACACCTGTGTTGTTTTAAGCCACCAACATCATGGTAATTTATTACAGCAGCCTCAGGAAACTATTACAGCTGTAGATAGTCCCAGTGACTAGAATGATATGAGTCAAATGTGACTGACATGACTGTAATTTGCACAAATCCAAGAGCATATGGTACCTGCACAGTAGTTTATATTTTGTATATTTGAAAAGCACTATGTTCTTTTGATTTCGCTCTCTCTCTCTCTTTTTCTTCTTCTTCTTTTTTTTTTTTCTCTATATGACTCCAAGGGGTGATGTTACTTTTATGGCTTTTCATCTATTGACATGTAAACAGGTATTGATCCCTAATTCAGTGTTCAGCACTGCTGGGAATGCAATGGTAGAATAAGTCACAGTCAAGAATGAATCCCCCTGTCCAGCTGGAGAAACAGTTCCACTCACAATCACTATGAAATAAAGGAACTCAAATCCCTTTAGGGCTAAAAAACCTATTGCCTTGCCAACCTCTATTCTAACCCTTCTTTCATGCTCACGGCAACATTATTTACTTGGAAGGCAGTGGTGGAGATCCTGTGATCTCACAGAGAACAGACCCCTTCCCCAGTCATGCCAAGCTCAGTTACCCGCCACAGAAAATATCCCTATGAGATACACAGTTGAGATTTGGAAAATGACAAATCAATGTGTGATACAGCAGACAGGACCTGAGATGAGTGTGAAAGGATGGATAAGTTTTGGATATCTGAAAGGAAAAGGAAAGTATACTCTAGACAGATAAACATGAATTAAAGCTTTGAAGTCAGAATGAGCCCAGCATTTATGGCCTGGAATAGAGGAGGTTGTTCCACCTTCTGGGGAGAAGAATGGGTGTGACCACTCATAAAATCCAGGCACAGGTTTCACGGAGTAAAATAATACCTTAAGGGACCAATTTTTACAGATTCCCTCATTTCCAGAATAAGAATAAAAGGAAGTGTGAAATCAATAGGTTTATCTCTCAACCTCCCACCACTCACCCAAGTGTCAGGCAGTACTGAGTCACTGGCTGATACAAACAAAAGGAGGCTGAAAAAAACACAGTCTGAAAACTCAACTTACTTAGAAATATGCTGGTCTCCCTCTTCTAAAGTTCTACAAATTTTCAGAAATCTTAAAAGTATGGCAAACTTGCTTGATCATTCTGGGTAAAGATTATCAGACTAGGGATTGTCATATTGTAGAAAGTCAACACAGATGAGAATTTTCAGTAGTTTCTTGATGATCTTATAAATAAAACTTAGTATAAAATTCATTGTGTTTAGATAGACAAAGATGAAGAATGTTAAAATGTTTCTGGGGAAAAAAAACCCTATCGGTTTACTTTCTAACCATTCTTATTTTAGCTTTGCTTTTCTTAGCAGCTGAGTACTTGCACCATTCCTTCACATTTAAACACTAAATTGTGGGATGAAATAGTTTCAGACAGGTATCATAATGTCCTTTGAAGAACATCTTGAACCTTGGCACAAACTATTGGCTAACATTGGTTTTTATCCTTTGTTTCTATTTTTGAGAATTGTACTGTTTATTTGTTTTCAATAGCCTCTAATAAGTTTTTAAAACAATCAACGTTGTTATAACATTTTTTAAAATTGAATAAAAAAAACTGGATAGTTTCTCATTTAGATTTATGTCTAGAGATGTAGTAAATTAGCTGAATAAATATGAAACATATCTCTAAATCTTGGTGAATTCTAGCAGTCAAAGATCTGCTTTGGATAAATACCTTTTTTGAAAAAATGTATCTCCCCAAAATACTATTCCAGGTACATTTTATTTTTAAATATATTACTCAAAGACTTAAAAAAAAATCTACTATCCATGTACGCTTGAAAATAAAATTTTGAACCTGTCTGTAACCTTAACAAGACATGAATCTGTAATGCACTAAAGAGGAATTTATTGCATGAAAAAATTGCAGGCCCTTTTTTACTCCTCTTAAACCCCAAACTCAGGAAGCCAAGTGGAACTACAGGCCTGTCCCCATACCCTGGTGCCCAACTCCCCTTGCCTCGCCTACTCGATGGTGATTGTTGTCATTTCTGAGGCTACTTAAAATCACTTTTGTGGTTTTCTGCCAGTAATTACTAACAATGGCTCAATTATTGGCATTGTTAGGAAACCATGCTGCAAGAATTACTAAGCAAAAAGTGTTTTATTCTGCTGCAACAAAAG
>NW_007729846.1:28988-35834 GCF_000696425.1 Galeopterus variegatus
TTTTATTTTTTCCTTCTGTTGGGAAATATATCTATCAACACTCCTTTATATCATCTTGCAACAAAGAACTATGTGTGTTCTTGGGTTCACAATACTTTACAATAAACATAAAATCAGGCTGGCTAAATGTATTCATTAATTCAGTCATAAAACAAATACTTATGAAGCAGCTACCATAAATGAAACACTTGTTCTATCAGGTGGGTATTTAGCAGTGAATAAATCTTCTCAGATGTTTGACCTATTTTCTCTGAAATAGTTTTGATGGGAATTAAAATATTTTGTTTACTTTTTTTTCTGGCTCTCTGTGATGATTAAGTTTTATGTATCAATTTGGCTAGGATATGGTGCCCTGTTGGTAAACCCTAGTTTAGGTGATGCTGTGAAGGTATTTTGTAGATTTGATTAACATTTACAACCAACTGACTTTAAGTAAAACAGATTACCCTCAGTATAGGTGGGCCTCATCTAATCAGTCGAAGGCTATTAGAGCAAAACCTGAGATTTCCCAGAGGAGAAGAAACTTTGGCTCAAGAGAGTGAAATAGAAATTCCATCTGAGTTTCCAGCTTCTCTGTCTTACAGATTTCAGACTTGTCAGCCTTAACATCACATGAGCGAGTTCCTTAAAATAAACCTCTTTATTGTACATGTGTGTATGTGTTTGTGTATATATATATAAAATACACATACACACGCATCCTTTTGGTTCAGTTTCTCTGAAAAATTGGAGAACCCTGATTGATGAACTCTGCTTTTCCATTTATAACTTTTTCTTTTTATATACCTTATTGTGTTTAATAATAATAATACCTTTATTACTATTCTGTTTTCATTTTGATGATTTTCCAGTACCCAATCTTAACATTAACTTCAGTTTAGTGCTTGACTTTTCTCCTAGCATTCTAAAGGCCAACAGCACAAAATCTAAGTACTAGCAATTTAAATAAAATCATTAAATTTCTATAAACATTTAATCAAAATTTGATTTACACCTCTGGGGATATCTTTCTACATTATAACTGAATTTTTGCTCCAGCAACATATATACAAAGATTAATTCATGTATTTTTTCCCAACCTTAAAAAATTTGACTAAATTTGAATAAGTGTTCTAACATAAAATTAAACACAAATAATATAATAATATGATACAAGCATATAAAATTATAATAATTAATAAAATAAAAACAATTAAACATAAAATTATAGTGTTTTGGCTGTAAGTTCATGACAATCTCTAATAAGATATCAAGTTTTAAATCTCTAATAAGATATTATTTTATCTCTAATAGGATAACAACAACCTGATATAACCTGACTAATGACATTACTTAATACTCTTAGGAATGTTCTAGATAATGCAGTTTAACATGACTGTCAGTCATGGAAATGTGGGAGAGGAGAATTACAGTCAGCAGTACCTAAGAAATAGAAATGAGTAAATTTAGCAGTTCCTGTAGAAACAGATCATTAAAGTTCAAAAAGGAAAGATCGGTTCAGTACAGATAATGCATATGCACGGTTTTGTCAAAAATGAAAATAATGTTTATGCACATGAAGAAAAAGTAAACGTCATGATGAAGTTGGGATTTTAAAAGTCAAATGTGTAATGCTGCACATGTGTATATAAACCTTAGTACTACTGATGTGCACAAAGTTTATTTCTCAATAATCAGATTCCCAGGGTCTCACAGGATTTTTTATAAAATAATATGAAAAACACAGCACGGTGTAGGGGAATAGCTATGAAGATACTTAAAGTGGGAAAGAAGTGTTATCACAGTTACTTCCAGTTAGCTTCACTGATCACCCACCTAGTATGTATTTAACCCCTTTTTCTTCTTAAGGAGTACCCTGATTCTTGTTCATGTATCCACACCTTAGCCACTAACTCATGATCTTCCGAAAAACTAAGATCAACCTCACGCTCCAGAGGAGGGTCTTGACTGGCTGATTATTTCAAGGGTGACAGAAGGGATCTAAGCCTATCCAATGAGAATGATCTCAGGACTCTTGCTTTGAAGGCAAGGGAATAAATTCCATTTCTTTGCCCTCTCTGGTCAGGAATAAGGATGCATAAAGCCACAATAGCTGTTGGCAGACATATCACAACCACAGGGAAACCAGTTTGAAGATGAAGGTAAATTTTATATACAGAAAGATGGGAGAAAGAAAAACAAAACCCAGACTTTTAGTGGCATCATTAAGCTACCTATTCTCAAATCTGTGAGCCAATAAAACCCCTTAATATTTAAGCAAGATTAATCATGCCACAATACACAATAACTATTCAATGAGTGTATGTATTGCCAGATATTAACATATACAGTACTACAGAAGATAGGATGGTTTCAAGCTGTACCATGAGTGATTTTAGTTATTTCACTTGACAATAAGATTTTATTATTTTAACTATTTCGAGTTCAGTTTTACATTTTGGGGAAAAGATAAAAGAATTATGTAACTATATCTATATTCATAGATATGTAAGTAAAGATATAAAGATATTATTTCCCTTCCTGTAGTAGTTTAATTCTTAAACTGTGTAAGAGAAAGATATGGAATCTACAATCTCCCAAATTTCCTACTGGTACCTCGAAACTGTTCTACAAAGTTTAGCTTAGTAAAAATATGGAAAAATGCTATCTACATATAACAAGAATTTAAATTATAATTGTTTTTCTCACAGTTTAGCATCACTGTCACACACATCAATAAGAAGCCTTATTTTATGTACATATACATATATTTTAAAAAGCACGCACTATTTGGTCTTTTCACTAATGTCCTTGTAAACCGACTAACGCCACATCTTTAAAAGCAATGATTTCTTTCCCATTCTGCTAGGAATCTACAAATAATTACTTCTTTCTGATTTATAGATATTTTAGCAACAAAATTTCTTGTTTTTATATTTTACTGTTTACTATTTAAGCCTGCTTAGAATATATATATATATGAACAATAATATACTTGATAAAATAATTGGTAAAGTTGCTCAAAGCACTAGAGCGAAAATATGCATGTCATATGAACAAGAATATACTTGATAAAATAATTGGTAAAGTTGCTCAAAGCACTAGAGCGAAAATATGCATGTCTGTATAAAAAGGGAGAAAATTTGTAACAAGTGTAAGGCAAACAAAAATGAAGATGTGAAGCTCTGTTTCAGACCCCAAGGAAATAAAGTACTAAGATGAGAATGTAAAAGCAACTCCTGTTCATTAGGAAATAATATAGTAAGATATCATTCCTTTTCAAAATGTGTGAGTTGTAGAATAACTGAGCATAGTCACTCATGCAAAATCATACTCCAGAAGAAAATTGGAAAGAAATCTCTAGCATAGTTAAAATAAAAAAAAAANAATTTCTTGTTTTTATATTTTACTGTTTACTATTTAAGCCTGCTTAGAATATATATATATATATATGAACAAGAATATACTTGATAAAATAATTGGTAAAGTTGCTCAAAGCACTAGAGCGAAAATATGCATGTCTGTATAAAAAGGGAGAAAATTTGTAACAAGTGTAAGGCAAACAAAAATGAAGATGTGAAGCTCTGTTTCAGACCCCAAGGAAATAAAGTACTAAGATGAGAATGTAAAAGCAACTCCTGTTCATTAGGAAATAATATAGTAAGATATCATTCCTTTTCAAAATGTGTGAGTTGTAGAATAACTGAGCATAGTCACTCATGCAAAATCATACTCCAGAAGAAAATTGGAAAGAAATCTCTAGCATAGTTAAAATAAAAAAAAAATTCACCATATACTTTGGTAATGTTTTTGTAGAACTAAAGTAGAGTATTTCAAAACATAGAGAAAAAGACCTAATTACTATTAGTCCTATGTGTAACTATATAGAATTTATCGCGTTTGTTTTATTAATGGTTCTTCGTTTGCTAAAATTGAACTACAGTTTTGAATCTTTACTACCAGAAGCCAGTATTCTATTATTAACTTTTGTATATGTGTAGATTATTAGTGTCCTTCGGTGTACTTCCTCAGTGACCAAACTGGTAATTTAAATGATTAAAAATATTTAAATATATATAAGGAACTGGTGATGATGTTGAAACACTGGTTCATTTCAGCACTGTCGAAGTGCTGAATCACCACTTTCTTCATTTCTATGGACATCACAGAGTTAGTCTGTTATAAACTATTGTATCCAGGCGGTGACCTCTGTCATCACTACCAGCTAGAACCAATTATTAAGAGTTCACATACCCAGTTTTACATTTAAGTAAATTACAAAATTTTTAACTTTTTGTATGAGGAAGAACATGGCTTTTTTAATTTGTTATTTTAATATAGCTATCTATAAGTGCCAAAAATACTCACTTTCTTTGACAATATCCATCCTAACAGGTGTGAAGTGATAACTCATTCTGGTTTTGACTTTCATTTCCCTAATGATTAGTAATATTTAGACCCTTTTCATATACCTGTTGGCCATTTTCATGTCTTCTTCAGAGAAACGTCTACTCAGGTCCTTTGTCCACTTTTTAATTGGTTTATTTGTGTTTTCTTGTTTGTTTTTTTGCTATTGAATTGTGATTTCTATATATTTTTTGGATATAAAGAAAAACCCGTATCAGATGTGTGGCTCTCAAGTATTTTCTCCCAATATGTAGGCTGCCTTTTCATTTCCTTGATTGCTTCCTTTGCTCTACAGAAGCTTTTTAGTTTGATGTAATCCCATTTGGTTATTTTTGCTTTTGCTGCCTGAGCATCTGGTGTGATATCCAAAACAAAAACATTGCCAAGACCAATGTCAAGGAACTTTTTCCCTACATTCTCTTCTAGGGATTTTATAGTTTCAGATCTTACATTTAAGTTTTTAATCTATTTGGAATTGATTTTTGTGTATGACATAAGATAACGGCCCAGGGAACCCTTGTACATCATTGGTGGGAATGTAAACTAGTGCAGCCACTATGGAAAACAGTGTGATGGTTCCTCAAATAATTAAAAATAAAACTACCACACGACCTGGCAATCCCTCTTCTGGGTATATACCCAAAGGAAATAAAATTGGCACCTCATAGAGNTATTTAAATATATATAAGGAACTGGTGATGATGTTGAAACACTGGTTCATTTCAGCACTGTGGAAGTGCTGAATCACCACTGTTTTCATTTCTATGGACATCACAGAGTTAGTCTGTTATAAACTATTGTATCCAGGCGGTGACCTCTGTCATCACTACCAGCTGGAACCAATTATTAAGAGTTCACATACCCAGTTTTACATTTAAGTAAATTACAAAATTTTTAACTTTTTGTATGAGGAAGAACATGGCTTTTTTAATTTGTTATTTTAATATAGCTATCTATAAGTGCCAAAAATACTCACTTTCTTTGACAATATCCATCCTAACAGGTGTGAAGTGATAACTCATTCTGGTTTTGACTTTCATTTCCCTAATGATTAGTAATATTTAGACCCTTTTCATATACCTGTTGGCCATTTTCATGTCTTCTTTGGAGAAACGTCTACTCAGGTCCTTTGTCCACTTTTTAATTGGTTTATTTGTGTTTTCTTGTTTGTTTTTTTGCTATTGAATTGTGATTTCTATATATTTTTTGGATATAAAGAAAAACCCGTATCAGATGTGTGGCTCTCAAGTATTTTCTCCCAATACGTAGGCTGCCTTTTCATTTCCTTGATTGCTTCCTTTGCTCTACAGAAGCTTTTTAGTTTGACGTAATCCCATTTGGTTATTTTTGCTTTTGCTGCCTGAGCATCTGGTGTGATATCCAAAACAAAAACATTGCCAAGACCAATGTCAAGGAACTTTTTCCCTACATTCTCTTCTAGGGATTTTATAGTTTCAGATCTTACATTTAAGTTTTTAATCTATTTGGAATTGATTTTTGTGTATGACATAAGATAAGGGCCCAGGGAACCCTTGTACATCATTGGTGGGAATGTAAACTAGTGCAGCCACTATGGAAAACAGTGTGATTGTTCCTCAAATAATTAAAAATAAAACTACCACATGACCTGGCAATCCCTCTTCTGGGTATATACCCAAAGGAAATAAAATTGGCACCTCATAGAGATATCTACATTCTCATATTTACTGCAGTATTATTCACAACAGCCAAGATATGGAAACAACCTTAGTGTCTGTCAACAAATGAACAAATAAGGAACTTGTAATATATACACATACACACATATATATATTTCAGAGAAGGATATCCTGCCATTTTTGGCAACATGAATGAACCTGGAGGACAATATGTTAATGAAATAAGACAGAGAGAAAGAAAAATACTGCATGATCTCACTTATATTTGGAATCTAAAAAAGTCTATTACACAGAAACAGTGAGAAGAGCAGTGGTTACTGGTGGTGGGGTGGGGACGAGAGAGATGCAGATCAAAGGCTATAAAGTTGCAGATAAGTAGGATGGAAAAGTCTAGAGAGCTAATGTACAGCATAAGGACTACAGTCAATAATATTGTATTGTATAATGGAAATTTGCTGAGAGAGTAGATTTTAGGAGCTATTACCACACACACACAAAGGTAGCAATGTGAAGTGATGGATATGTTAATTTGCTTCACTATAATAATCATTTCACTATATATGTATCTCAAAACATCATGTTGCATACCTTAGATACATACAATAAAAAAATATATAACAAAAATTTTACCTTTTACATATACCTGGAAATTCCATTATTTTCTAATCATAATTTTTCATTATTATATGAGTTAATCCAATTATTAATATCTACTTTTGTACAAATCTGAACTCAGTCTTTCTTCTGGTATTAAAGAAAATGACAATTAAAGCAGTTAAAAATCTCCCCTTGGGCAAGAGAA
>NW_007729846.1:37792-39324 GCF_000696425.1 Galeopterus variegatus
GGAGTGATACCTAAAAAGAAAATTCAATTAAGTTTAAGAAATACAGAGTCTTTGTGGGGCAACTCAGTGAACAAGAATGCCTCAGAGTCAGGGCAAATAGAAGTCAGAAACTAGGTAGAGGAGACTCATAACAAATAAGTTTGCTCTTGAGCCATGTGATTAGGTTGCTTCTAAAAACAGGCTATGCAATACTGACTAGAGTAGGAGAAAATGATAGGAGTTCCTATTATCCAAACCAGGTTATAAACTATCTAACAGTATTATGAAAATGAAACATCAATTAAGAGTTTATCTGGATCAGTGATTTCATTACCAACGCACTTATAGTTACAATGAGTATCATGCAATATTACATCTATATATCCCTGGAGTTTATCAAATAAATGTGTAAGATACCTATTTTGTTTTCTTCCATTGAATTTTTGATCTCTTGAACTTACTCTTACAGATAAAATCCTTGCCCAGTTTTGCAGCGAGGTAGAAGTCATGGAGTCAGGCCAATTGAAATAAGATACGTCTATGAATTGAACTGACTCAACCTTGTACCTAAGCTCCAGTAACTGGCTATATTCCTCCTTTTCCATATAAGCAAGCCCCATTTTGCCCATTAGTTTCAGTAACCATTTCCTGCTCTTGTCTCTCAGGCCTAATTCCTTTTTCTCAGTGACCAAGAAGGAATCCATCCCTCTAGTGCTGAGGTCTAATCTTTTCTCTTCAGACCAGTTTCTAATCCCTGCATTTCAGGGCTTGACTCCTTTTTTCTGATGATGTTGGTCTGCAAGCCTGGGTCCTTTATTAACTATTAATCAAAGGAGATGTGCTTCCCATTTTACACTTTTAAGTGTGTCTGGTCTTAAGTTTCCCTTCATTTCTCTTTCACCTGCTCCACTGTCCTGTAACCACAGTGAAAACACCATGTCTTCCCCACCATTTACATTCATCATAGTACTTAGATTAGGCCCAGGCCTGCGCTTGATAAGTGCTGATTAGCTGGATGAGGAACTGAATCACAATGCCAAGTTGCAGGATCATTAATTTATAATTGTAAAATTAATTGTTTAAAATAAAATGAGTATTTGAGTAAAAAACATAATTTTAATCCTGAAATTTAAGTAAATATATTTGATGCAAGTTATAAATTTGATAATGCAGTATTCTATCATAAAGGGTTCTATTTCTGAGTTTATTTTACCACTTTCCTTTTTTTGATCTTCCTTTATTTTATTATCATTCTTCTTGTTGTATTATTTTTATGCATTTTTTCAATGTTTTTATTTTCCAATTTTCCTTGTTATATTTCCTCTGTATTAGTTCATTTTTGATCCTTTTCTCCTTTTATTCAAAACTCTTAACCAACATCATTCAGTATGGCACAGCATAGTGGGCCCAAGAAATAAAAAAGTAAATAAGTAAAATAGTGCCAGTTTTCTGGTTGAAACATGAAAAAAACTATACTTCAGAAGGTTGAGTCTTCATTATTTTATTTTTTATTTTTTATTTTTTTTGTCTTTTTCCGTGTCCGGCAACGGATC
>NW_007729846.1:40138-44222 GCF_000696425.1 Galeopterus variegatus
TCTTATACTTTAAAATATGTACCTATTAGAAAAGACCATTCAGTTATTTAAATTTGATTTTCTTTCCCTTTGAAAACGATTGACTTTAGTTAGAGTGTAAATTATTATAAATTATTATAAATAATGTTGTTTAAAAATATAAATTGTGCATGAAATATAGATATTTCACCATCAATTTTCTGTTAGCAAAGAGGGATTGAAAGGCATTGTCAATAGCCCTGTTCCATGAAATAGAAGTTATAAGGAAGGAGTTATTAAACTTCACAGTGAATCAGAATCACTTGGTTTTTGTCAAGTAGGAATATTCTAGTGGTCTCTATCCTCTCTCTCTCTCTCTGTCTGTCATACACCAACACATAGACACTCACTCACATGTACCACACACCGCAAAATTTAGTAGTGGTGATTCTGAGGCAAGGACACAAAAACCAGCATTTTATAAAATGATCCCAGGTGGTTTTGACTTAAGGCTTCTGCAGCCCACATGTGGATAAAGGAGAGGCCATAATATAAAAATGCAATTTTATCCTAGAGAAGTGGTTGACAACCCTGGATGTACATTAAAATGCCGAATTCTGGGCTCCACCTCAAACCAATTAATCTAGAATTTCTTTAAATGGTACTAACTTGTGGGCAGGATTGAGACATTGCTAGGTAATATCAAAGTTAAGTAAAATTAACTGTAACTCATAAAAATGTGAATCATTTTTATTCCTGTTTTAAAAGGTAGGAATGTTTGAGAGCAGCAAGACTCCAAGGACAATAACCTGCTTCTATGTGTTATACAGAACACGTTCATTATAATAGCAAAAGAAAGCTTATGTGAAGTAGCTTCACAGCTTTGTCTAGAATCCACCTATTCACCTTTGTACTCCAGACACACTCTGTGAGGAGGTATTGCTGCTCTGTGCAAAAGTAAGTGGAGTTTACCCAAAATATTACCATTGAATTGTATGACATAAGCCAGTATTATTTCACTTGACTCATGAAGTTCTAAAATAAAAATTTACTCAGCTGAGTTGCTTATAAAGGAGCTTTGTTCCCACATGATTCGTTAATCAAGGTATCACTGTGCAGCAGGGAACAGTCTCAACTCTTTTCCATTAAGGTTACATCTGCACCGAGTACACATTAGACAAGCTTACTTTGTGTCCTGACAGTACCGTCCTCTCATACTGTTTGGCTTGTCTCTTTGGCACATAAAGAAATAGAGAGAGCAAACACAGTCGGCATGCATGGCATGGAGAACAGAAATATTTAAAAAGCTGTTTGCCGCTTTATCATGTCCAATGTATCATAACATGTTCAAAGAGGAAAATGTTTGGTAGCTTTCAGGAGTGCCCTTTTAGGACGATAAAATACGGGCTTGCAGAAGTGGTGACTTAGGTCATTGTTAGTAAAAGTCTGGAGATTCAAAATGGGAAAAGAATAAAAAAAAACCAAAAAGACCCTAACATTTATGGTTGGTCACTTTATGTGTGTGAACTCGTTCAATTCACTAAACTATGATATGAAAATTACCATCATTTGATAGAGGCAGATACAGAGGTTCAGAGCAATGGAACGATTTGTCTAAGTTCATTTTGAATTTGAGCTCATGTCAGTGTGACTTTAAAACCAAACTCTTTCCACTATGCTTACTGTCTCACAAAGTGCTGATTCAGGGTCTACTTAAAGAGAAAGAGGAAAAGTAGACGTCAAAGAGCTTATTGAAATTCGGTTACTACTATTTACAAATATTGGGTCATAGGACAAGGATTAGCAATATCTCTGATAATGTTAGTTGGACTTAAGGATAGTCAAAGAGAGAGACAGAGAGAGAGAGAGAAACTGATGTAGGGGCTGAGGAGAGCAAAGCCTTCAAGAAATGGAGTTCTTTGAAAATTTGTAACCCAGATTAGACATAGCAGGTGAGATCTCAACTATGTGGTTAAACAAAACACCCTAAGGAAATGTCATCTAAGGAAGATAGATTAGAAGGACTAAGATGTTATTCCTCTATTATGTAAGCATAAGCAAGGAATTTTAGGAAGGAACAAGCAAACAAGCACAGAAATAAAGACAATTCCTATAGGGCAAGAAGTGCACTGACCTGCACTGAGCCTGCAATACCTGAAAGCATCTTTGTAACAAATTAACAGTATTAGAGTCACCAGGCATACAACTTTCCCTACAATTCTATTTCTGTGCAACATGTCCTTAGTGGTACTTCCTGGTGATATGCAGATGTCACTAACCAATATTCATACTATGAAATATACACACACTTACAAAGGCACATACACAAGGTTAGTATGGTATTAATCCACTTTTTTATCTCTGTGGCAGAGACAGCTTTGTAGTCTAACTGAATTACTGAATAAAATGAACTATTAACAGGTGGCAGCTAGAGACCCAGAGTAAAAATAAACCTCAAAATGAGAATTAGTGGCCTATTTAATAACATTTCAGTGAAACAAGTATCACAGAAGGTACTGTCATGCTACCCAAATAATTTTTCACTCTTCTTTGCTTCTTAGAAGTCATGAAATCAGCAATAAAAAAAAAAAATCCAGGTCTGTGCCACATGCACACTCCTCAGATTCTGGAAATTAAAACAGATGCACCAAGCAAAACAAAAATAAACAACCTAATAAATAACTTTGTATTGCTCTACCTGGTCAGCATTTAGAAGGATGTACTAAAATTATGACGACGGCAAGGAATACAGACAATAAATAGATGCACCTGATATATCGAATTAACTAAGTGTAGTTCTCCTATCATCCATAACAGAATCATCCTGGATGTTTGTTAAAATGCTCCAGAATTCGAATTGTGGGTGTTAGTCCAGGCTTTTCCATTTTTTAAAAGCTCTGCAGATGATTTTTATGAACACTATATGTTGAAAATTTTGACTCTAGTCCATCAAAGTGTGTTTCACTGGGAAAGAGCCATGAGTTAGGTTGGAAGTACAGCAGTAAAATAGCAAGCTTGCAGAAAATCCTTTGCAATGTGTATTGTGGTTGTTTCACCAGCATTCAATGCTCTTGCCCTTGTAAAATCTTCAGGTTTCAATGCGCATCTACATCGCTGTTCGGGGGAATGTGACTTCCCCTTTGGATTTCTTTTTTTGTCTCTTTTTTACTGACCAGTAACGGGATCGCAACCCTCGGTGTCGCGCCCGTACCGGGGACTGGCAACGGGATCACAACCCTCGGTGTTGCGCCCGCACCACGCTCAGCCAGTGAGCGGAACCGGTCTCCACATGGGATCCGAGCCCTCGGCGGGAGCGCCGCTGCGTTCCCAAGCGGTGCACTCTCCAGTGCGCCACCCGGCTGGCCCCCCCTTTGGATTTAAAGAGGAGGTCTGCATCTCAGAACGAACTAAATCTGTTCCCTTTTCTTGGCCACAGTTATTGGTCTAGATATAGGTGTATGCCCCATTTGGGGACATAAGTAAGTAGAGATTTTGAGTGTTTGGGTCAGAGGAGGCTGTTGAAAAGAAAGCCTCCTCATTCTTCTGAGAAAGAGTCTGGAAATAATCCCCCCTCTCCTTTATATGTAGACAGGGAAGCCTGCAGTCCCAGATGTAATTCACAAACACCTTGCAGCCATGACTGAAGCCAGCTTTAGAAGAAGGCTGCTCTTGCTCAAAGACAGAGTGCAGATACAGGAAAAAAATTAGATTCTTGATGATACTGTTGAGTCACTGAATCGCATCAACCATGAAATCTGACCTACCTCTGGACTTGTAGTTCTGATGAAAAATACATTCACTTTATGGATTATTTAGTTTGAGTTGGGCTTTCTGTTACTTACAACTACATGGCATTCTGCTACAACCCTAATCAGTTTTGTTGTTGCCTTTAAAAATATATTAGAATGCACAGGAATTAATTATCTCAGGCAGTTGAGATCAGAAGTACATATAGCCTCGGGCTGTGCTTTCAGAGTGCGGCTGGGGTTTCAGTGCTTCATTTTTCCACGGAGCTCACCACCATGCTTTGATACAATAAACCTATTCCTTTTCGAAGTCAGTCACTGTTTTTCAGGACGATATGGCAGTGTTGATGCTTATGGAGTGGGGGGGGGGGGGGGGGGGG
>NW_007729846.1:44527-164175 GCF_000696425.1 Galeopterus variegatus
TGGGGGGGGGGGCGGGTCGTGCTTCATGCAGACTCTCCTTCCTTTCTTTTGTTTCTCCCTCACTCTCTTTCTCCTTTTTTTCACAGGTATCAACTATGAAATGCAATAACTATCCAAGCCCAAAGAGCTGTATATTATTGCATATATACATAGGATATTAAAACACACAAATTTTTTTCACTGGATGGATTCTAGTCTCTGCGTGGTCTCAACAATTCTTACATATTCTGTTTTTGTGTTTTATTCTTGGATGTTTTAAGCCAACTTTTATAGCTTGGAAATTCCACTCATTCAAAATAATTCTGTACCCAGTGTGGCTTACTATCAAATAAATGCTCATTATGAAATATTAAAAAATATATTTCTCAGCATATTATAATTTATTTTACATGTGAATATTGGTTAATTCATAGTGACTTCTTAATCATTTTGTTGGTCATCTCATAAATTTAGTTAACTATGCACCAAATACATTTTGCAAGCATACAGTTATCTATGTAATTATTTCCATAAGCAAAACAATAAGAAATAAGTATTATTGTACTCACAATATTTTAGTATGTTTTTATTTAACTGCAGTAATGCAAAAATAACACTGATGATGTTTATGCATGATTATTTATGCCTATCCAGATGTTAAATGCTGTAAATGTGTGTGTGTCCATGTGAGTCTGTGTGTCTGTGTGTGGAATTACTAAGACAAAGAAAGACAAAGAACAGTAAATTATCCCTTTAAATTTGTGAACTCATTAAAGTAGGTTGTGGAGTTGCCTCTTGCAGTATTCAGGGAAGTATTTAAGAGGGAGGTTTTGGCTTGTTTGATTTTTGTTTTATTGTTTGTCTACTTGCTGTTCTTGGCTAATGGTCAAATGAGGACATGACTTAGGACATAAAAGTTGCTATTATCAACTTCATCCTTGTGACAGTATGACAAAAACAGCTAGTCTTTTCTGGTCAAAGACTTCAGACAGCATGTAATGTAGTCAATTCCACAATTTTAGAACTGCAGAGTATTTGGGTCACAGTGAGGCACAGCAGAGATTGCATTTGCATAGAAAATGTTCAGAGAATCAAAAAAATCTTCTCCATTCTATTAGCCTCCTACATGAATTTTGATACTTGTACTAGATTTGGAGGATAGCATTTATTTAAGTACAGTTGATAATATGCATACGATATAATCATGTATACATGTAGTTGATACATAGGTATATATATTTTTATGCATATAACTATATGTAGTTACATAAATCAGATTTTCTTTCTTGGGGGAGAAGGGAAAAGGAACAATGGTTGGAAAGACAATGATGGCTCCAACAACCATTTGCTCATGTCATGAAAAATTAAATCTGCGATTTTTAAAGTAATTCAAAAAGCATCAAAGCTATAGTTCATAATTAAATTGATTCATTAAAATTGAACACACAAAATACACTTTCTATGTTTAGTAGTGATATAGCTCACATGGATTTTACAATCTTTTTATACAGTGAATCATTTTAACAGCAATTAGCAGTGCACGTGTGCTTTTCTCATTTCAGAAAGAGGTACAAATGAGGAAAATAAGAAAGAATGCATGGAAGTTTTTGGCCTCATTTATTGCCACTGGGTAAAAAAAAAAAAAATACATGTTTTGTAAAACTCTGCCAGAGTGTTTGGAAGCTGGAAAGTAATATTACTCAAGTAGCCTACATTCATATCCCAACTGGTATTAAAGAGATGCTGGCAACATAATTGGGACACATTTTCCTGCTTAAAGGAAAGATAAAAGACCTTTAAGCTAGGTGATTTGGCATCACAAAGGGACTTATAATTCAATATTTCACATATCTACTCGTTTGTCCTCAAATATCCTTTGTTTATTCAATGTGCCCTCCTCCCCTATCCAAATTCATCCTCTCCTTGTAGACTGAATTCTAGTCTCACCACCCTCAATTCTTTAGTATTTATTTCAGTCTCCAGATTTATGTAGTTATCCCCTTCTACTCCCCACCCTCCTCAACCCCCCATCAGCTTTTTTTATTGAATCATAATTGATTATACATATTTTGGGGGTTCAATGTTGACGTATGTTGATCAAATCAATATTATTTGCATATATACTACTACAAATTGTACTTATTCTTTATGCCCCTTATCCAGTCTCTCCCTATCCCCCCTTTCTCCCCCCCCACCTCTCATAACCCTATGTTTCTTCTCTCCTTCTGAAACAGTAACGGTTTCTCTGTTGATTTGTTACCTAGATGGTCTGTCCAGTGCTGAGAGAGGTGTGGTCAGGTCCCCCACTATTACTGTAGTGGAATGGGCTTTGTGGGGAGAGACATCCTCTTCTTTTCTTTGGTCTCTGCTGGTGACTCTCCTTGTGTCAATGCACTCGAGTGGCTGGTGGGCCATCTGCTTGGTGGTTGTGGCATCTAATGGCTTCTGCAGCACCCATGGCTATCATGGTGGCTGTGGTTGGCCACACACATGGAAGTGGTGTTTTTGGCATGCTCCCTGCCTGGAAGCAGGAAGAGGGGTTGGTCCATGGCTCCATCTGTTTTTATATTCTAAGGTGCTGTTGTGGAACAGTTGGGTGGGAGGGGGAGAGGGAGGGGGAAGGAAATAGGACGGGAGAAGGAGGAAGGAGGGGGACCATGGTTGATGCAAGTGGCACTGCCCTCATTCCTGCAGGGGAGACCAGGGGGCTTCCAGTGGTGGCTTGGTCATTGCTAGGCTGAATGCAGGTGTCAGGGGGTGCAGCTGAAGCCCTCAGCCCCCCACCTCCCTGGCTCAGAAGACCAAGGGGCTTCCATCCATTGTTCAGTGGTCATCGCTGTGCCAGTTGTGGGTGCCAAGGGGCGTGGCCAAGGCCCATGGCCCCCTACTGCATGGCTGAGGAGCCTGGGACACTGTCTGTGGCAGCTCGGTGGTCATCACTGGGCTGGTTATGGGTGTTGGGGGGCATAGCTGAGGCCTCTGGCCCTCCCCCATCCCTTTCTTGGGGGTTCAGGGGCTTCAGTCCTTCTAGGTTTCATAGGTATTCTTTGGTGAAGTGAGACCTTTACTAGTTAATATCAAATGTTGTCTCTGTTCTGCAGGTATTTTGTTTCTTCCTTCAGTTCTTTTTTTGGATTATCCACCATTCCCACCACTTAAACTCTGCACTGGAGCTAATTTGTTGTCCCTTGCTTACTTCTAAAACGGTGGAACTTCCTGTGGAAAGCAGCACTTGAGCTCTGTGGTTGAGCTAAACTGTGCTGTGCTGCCGATTCCCTGGGGAAGGCTTTTTGTGCAGCTTGGGTTTTAATGGTTGACTCTTCTGCATGTCATGACATCCAGTATACCTGGGTCCTGTGGAAACTCTAGTCTGGACCTGAGTCTTTTCAGGAAACTGATCCCCCTGCAGTTTTATATTCCTGACCAATCTACACAGAGTGGGCCTGTGCTGATTGGAGGGCAGATAGGCTGTCCTTGCTGTGCCCCAATGTTCCCCTGGTGGCCCGTCTCCCACACCACCCACACTCCAAATGCTGTATGGGATGGGCCGTGCGCTGGTCCGTTGTGATGACTCACTGGCCTCTGAGTGGTTCCTTTTTTCAGTTGTTGTGGTTCCTCGCTCCTATGTGGGCCCATGGGAACCCTGTTAGTGGTCTTGCTGGCCTGAGGGCCAGTAAGGCCCTCTTCTCCCCTGCTGCCTCTAAATCATGGGAAGGGCACAGCTGTGGCTTTTGCCACTTTTTGCTCCATGTGCTCACCAGTGCCAGCCTTGAAGCAGCTGGGGCTTGAAATGGTAGAAGCAGTCCTTTCTTTCTCTCTTCATGGCTTCTCCTCCTTTCATGAACTCCATAGGTCTCTCCTCCTCTTCCCCTGAGCTCTAGGGGCCCCAGCTTGGGTGTTGTTGCTTTTCAGTAGCTGTAAATTGATTGATTTGTGGGAGAGAGTGAGGCTGGGGACTGTCTATTCCACCATCTTGTCCAGAAGGCTGCCGGCCACTTAGGCCACCATCCACAGATGCCTGAGGGCTCTGCTGTGGCTCCCTCGCAGAAGGCGCCTCCCCACGTCCACTCAATCGTCCTCATCATCGCTGTCATCGCCACTGCTTCCTCTTCCTCCTGCTCCCAGGTCTTGATGCTGCACTCACTGCTACTGCTGAACTCTCCCATCAGCTTTTAAAATATAACCTACAGCCAGTTCTAAACAAAACAGCACAAAAATTTTTTTTTCAGTCTTGTTTCACAAGCTGGACATTATCCTTCTTTCACGGGTGACAATTTAATTTTGTGTAGTGTACATAATTGTACATTTACTGCTGAGTAAATATTTTGGAAAGCTATCCAGTTTTAGAGATGAGAGAATAAAGTCCAATAAATGAATTTAATGACTATTTTTACATTATTGTTAGCCATGTAAAATGAAGATTGGAAATTAAACCTAAGATATCCTATGAAAATTCACGGGCAAATAAAAGGAAGAAACTAGCAAGGGATAAAGCAGATCAGAAGTTAATATAAAAGATTTCTCAGATTTATTCATTTTCCATAAAATGAAAAAATTCATAATCTGCTTGAAGATCTAATTTTGAAAGAGAGAATAATTCTACAATGAGAATGCTGTTTAATATGATTGGAGAAGCCTGAAGCTGAGGTTACCACTTACTATATGTGAACTTCAGATGGTCACCACACCCCTATTATTTTGTTTCACAGCACCTGACAGAGGGAAGCTGTTACCATCAGGCTCATGTTCTGTGGATTTCTGCTTTATTTGTGTGGGAGACTTCTTGCTTCAACCTTAATTCATTTCCATAAGTCTGAACAAATGACCTAATCTAAAAAGCAAATCTATTAAAACCAAAAGAACAAAAAACTAAAAAGTAATGAATAGATCAGCATTATTAGCACAAATCTCAGTGACAGCATCCACTTAAGAAAGCCACAGAATCACTGTACATAAAATGTTAATGCTGAAAGAAACCTAGTGATTAAGAATGTTGGCAATAAGTCCATTGTTACAACAGGGTAAGGTTTGCATTAGAAAATAGAACTATGTTTGTTAAATCATCTAAATTACCACCAACAGAACTATGAAGTAAATTTATTTAAACATCAGAATACATACACATACATAATAATAAACATATTTATAATATAATAAGAAGAGAATTATACAATACATGCTGTTCTATAACTTACTTTCTAATTTTTTAATATATTGCACATAGAAGAACGCTTCGAAAAGTTCATGGAAAATAGATTTAAAAGATCACACAAATCTTTCCACTAACTTTTAAGTACACTCATATTTTTCTGTGTCAATATAATCAGCAAATATGGACACTGTTGAATAATATTTTATATTATGGATATAGCATAATTTATTTAACTAAGTCTTTAGTGAATATACTTGGATGGATTCCAGGCTTTCTTTCTTATAAATGATGTTTCAATGAATAATCAGATTCCATGTGAATCATAGTAGAAACATGAAACAAAAATAAATTAACAAATAATTTCATTAAATAATCAGGAGCCCATAATCCTATACATAATATAAAATGTTCACTTTTTGTAAACAAGGTTTTTAATTAAATGATCCTTTTAATGCTATAGCCTATCTTTATTAATATGATTTTTAAATATATTGGACAATATTATATTTCTGCCTTCTTCCTGTGGAAGTTACTCTCTTGCTTTAATAAAGTCACCATTAATGAAGATTAAGTAAAATTTCCAATGTCCACAGAGACAAAGAAATGACTGAGCTGTGTGTCTCAGCAGACACAGCTTATACTGACTAACAGGTTTCCCTGTCCATCATCCTCCACCCCACTAGAGATGTGTAGGGTAGAACGCTGAATATTCCACACCTCCTGGGATTTTACATTTCAATGTTTTACAGTATGGAGGTTCCTCAAACAATTACAGATAGAACTACCATATGATCCAGTGAACCCACTACTGGGCATATATCCAAAGGAATGGGACATCATCAGGTCAAAGGGATACCTGCATGCCCATATTCACTACAGCTCTATTTATCATATCCAAAACATGGAACCAACCTAAATGTCCATTGACAGATGACTGGGTAAGGAAAATGTGGTATATAAACACAATGGAATACTATTCAGCCAGAAAAAAGAATGAAATTTTGCCATTTGCAGCAACTCTCAGAATACTAGAGATTGGGGTGAGATGGTGGAGGGTGGGAAGGGGGTATTTAGGGAGGGATAGGTTGGATAAAGGGCATAAAGAAAAATCACAATTTGTAATAATAATAATATGCTTATAAAATAATATTTAAAAAATAAAAAGATTTTTTTTCTGCTTTATAAAAATAAATGATAAATAAAATTTCAATGTTTTTAAAAAAACTAATGGTGACTAACTTAAGACAGAAAATTAGTTTACTGCAAAATCTTGGTATATAAATATGTGTGTGTTTGTGTGTGTGTGTGTGTGTGTGTGTGTAGAAGAACACATTTAATATGGTTAGAGTTATCTCAAACATGACTTTTTTTACTACTTTTGACAACTGTGAAGTCTTTTACTAAAATATCATTTCTTTCTCAAGGCTTATATGCTAAAGAGGAATCAGAAATTTTATGATGGCTTTGAAATGCTGTATAGATCCATACATTTTGCTTAATTAAAATATCTTTTGGGCCGGCCCAAGGTGCCCTGCTACAGTGCGCCGCTTGCGAGTGCGGCGGCGCTCCCGCTGAGGGTTCAGATCCCACATACAGACCGGTTCCCGCTCACTGGTGGGAGAATATGACTGGCATGCAAGCAATGTTAAAAGTATCCTGGCAAGGGCCGGCCCGGTGGCGCACTGGAGAGTGCGCTGTCTGGGAGCGCGGCGGCACTCCCGCCAAGGGTTCGGATCCCATGTGGAGACCGGTTCCCGCTCACTGGTTGAGCGTGGTGCGGGCGCAACACCAAGGGTTGCGATCCCATTACCGGTCAGTAAAAAAGATAAAAAGGAAAAAAGAAAAAAAAAAGTATCCTGGCAATGGAAAAGAAGTGTAAAATTTTGAAATCAAGTGAAGACTTTAGGATATGCTTCCAATCTTTCACTTTCTCTCTAGCAAAGACTGTAGTTTGCATATTTCACATGCAGCTGATTAAAGAACACAGACAGGAAAACCAAACATTTGCTCTCAGTGAAACAGTTTCCTTAGTGTCCAGGACTAGGTGTCCATCCAACTGAATGTAAATATTTTGTGGCTTCTCATGGGATTTCCCATGTTAACTGACATTTCTAATTGTAGAAGGTTCTCCTGGAAACAGGCTTTAAACCTTTATAGTTGTTCCTTCCAATAATTAATTTTTGGTTAGAATTCTAGATTAGAAACTAGCAGCAACTTAATTCAGTGAACCACATTCAACCCTTTCCAAATCAACTACCTACTAGACCACATCCTATTGAAAACAATCAAAGTAATTAATGGATTGAGGGGAGTGGCCAGTTGGCTCAGTTGGTTACAGCATGGTTTTATAACAACAAGGTCAAAGGTTCAGATCCTCATATTGGCTGGCCACCAAAATAATGATAATTATAATTGATGGACTGAAACACAGAGGGATAAATACCACATGTGCTCACTCATATGTGGGAGCTAAGAAAGAAAGGAAGGAATGAAAGAAATACCACAAGTGTGGTGGTCTCACAGAGGGAGGGAACATTCCTAGGGCTGCAAAGCGGAGTGGGGGTAGAGGGGGAGGGGGAGGGTGGTTGTTAACCAAATGACACTGACAATGTAATTTCCCTATCTGCAAAACTTGTCTCCCTAGGCTAAATTTTCTCTTAATTGGAATGTCTTTAAAGAATTCCACTGATAAAATGTGGATAGGTCTAACTTTAAGACAATGAAATGAATAAAGGTAGGGAGGACTCAAGCCCCATTCTTCCTATCTTTTACATCATTTTCAAGTTGTGAATGCATACTATTAATTTCTATTCTTCTAAACCTTCAAGAAAGAGTATAGGTTACTTAGTCCAACCTGCCAACCAAAAATCTAAATACTGTTTGAAACTTCTAGTGGCAAGGAACTCATAATCTCACAAAGGAACACACCACATCTTTCTCCCACGGGAGCTAAGAGAGAAAGGAAGGCAGGAAGGAAAGAAAGACCACAGTAGTGTGTTGGTCTCACAGAGGGAGGGAACATTCCTAGGGCTGCAAAGCGGAGTGGGGGTAGAGGGGGAGGGGGAGGGTGGTTGGGGGACAATTGGATGTGGACATGGGGTATAAAACCAATTTGTGGTAATTTGTATCTCATGAATATTCATAGTAATAAAAAATAAATAAAAACAAAGCAAACAAAAAAGAAAATAGATTTTTATTGGAGGCAAAAAATAAATGCAATAGAAAAGAGAAATACAATTTAAACAATTTAATCCTCAAAAGAAAAGCCTGAGGTAGTACTTAAATATTGTTTAGTTAAGAGTTTTGTGTTGTTTTGTTTCTATAATGATTGTATGCTGCAATAATGTATCATCAAGAAAGGTTACAGAATCATGTTCCTGGGATAATTCTGGTATTAACATTAAAAACTATATTATAAGACCAGTTCAAGCAGATGACAAGAGGCTCAAAACAATATAGGTCCAAACTACCTTCCTAGTCTTGCTCCCAGTCCTTCCCATAAACACTTGCTAATCTGAGTAATGACTAATGCTAATTTTTCCAGAAAGTTCCCACATTTCCTTTTTGTGAGTGCTTTTTATCATCCTGTATTTTGCTTAAAATATTCTAATCAAATAACTTACACTGATGAAGTATATTTCTAACCCAGTTTATCTCAAAAGCCACCTTAGCCATAAAATCTAATCCCCAGGACTGGAAGTGATCTTTCCTTCTCTTGATACCCATAGCACTTTGTTCCCCTCTTATAATAATTATTTTCTGCACTGTGTAATGATTACTGATGTGCCTGCCCTTATTCTTTCTCAAATATATGTATCTCATGGCAGGCCTTTTATTTTAGAGTCATAGAGAAAGGGTAGCTCACCCTCCAGGGGTCAGGGAAAGTTTTCCAGGGATGCTAAATACACATTTATTAAATGGCAGATCCTAGGGTTCTTTTTCCCCCCATAATTCTATCTTTATGCAAAACCACAAAGAGCTTATTGCTGATCTATCACATCTAAGAACCTAATATTAATATGTTGTCATAAATTCCAACTTGGTATTTATTATACCTTTACAGGATTCCCATTTTGCAATCTTATAAAGAAAAATCAATTCATAAGTTATTTGCTCTAAGCATAAGGGAAGCTATATTCCTAAAGGGCCAATTCCTAATTATGCAAGCATTACTTACATTACTCATAAATTTCAAATAATAAAACATACGGTTCTCTTTTTCCCATACCAAATGAGGTGATTTGTCAAATTATATGTTGAAGGAAAGAAACTTTTTTGAAAAATTAAAAGCTGACAGCTAAATTGTTCCCAGTTTGCACATTCAAGCACAAGCAGAAAAAATCCTGACATAAAAATAATAGGTCAGGATTTATTGAACATTTCAATAATTTATTAATGACTGAAATGGTAGAAGAATATTCAGAGACTTAGATGCATGATTTCTGCATGTATTTTTTGAATTGTATATGTTTTATTTATATTACTTATCTAATAACTCCTAGATGGAACTTAGTATAGTCCAGGCCATGTTGTAAGGGCCTTAGATATACTGCTTAATTTGCACAAAATTCCTGTGAAGTTGGTATTGTTACCCCAGTTTTACAGATGAGGAAACTAAGGCACAGAGAAGTTAAATAACTTTCCAAAAACCTAGTAAATAGAAGGCCCAAGATGGGTTCTTAACCGCAATACCATGATGTACTCCTTTAGAGAATGTGTTCCTTCAGATATCTCCACACTTAGAATTCTAAGAGATCATGCTCAGCATGTGACCAGCACTGGAATTAAAGGTATCATTATTATACAATACCATGATGTACTCCTTTAGAGAATGTGTTCCTTCAGATATCTCCACACTTAACAGAATTCTAAGAGATCATGCTCAGCATGTGACCAGCACTGGAATTAAAGGTATCATTATTATTTATTCAGGTTTTCTGATAATTTCAAAATATCCACCTCCATATGTGTAACAGGGACAGCTTAATTTGAACACAAGCACTGCACTATGGAAAAAGCATGTGACAAAATCTCAGGTTTAACACGTATTCTGCCACTGAACAGAAATATATGACTTTGGTCTAGTCATTATATTTATCATAGAATCATTTCCCCACTTAACACTGAGACTGGTATTAGCTCATCTGTTTATTTCCAGGTAATATATATATGAACATTATTTATATATTACGTATAAGCATTAGTTATTAGATTATTTATATACATATATAAACATTTTAGTGAATAGTGTACTCTAAAAGTATAGCCATTATTAAAGGGGAAAGGGTAAAGAAAAAATGTCCTTGGCATTGTGGTGATTGGCAAATTGCATAAAAAGACTCTGCCAAAGCCCTTCAATGTTCATCCCATGACGGTTTGACAACCGGCATGCCTGGTTGTGAGGTGAGCCTTACCACGGCAGTTTGGGGTCAGGAAATCACTGTGGAGAGTAATACAGCTGGACCTTTACGGTTGAGTAATTAATGAAATCTGACCTTTGAAGGCAGAGGCTATTCTGTGATGAACCCTAATTTATCTATTGCCTGGGGAGCCAAAGCCATCGATTGAAAGAGAGCTGACTTGACACAAACAGCATCTGTCTTGTTCTTGAAAATGTTTGTAGCTATTTGATACTATGATTAAGTGAACCTAAGTCCATAAGCTTCCTTTTCATTATAAAATCCATCATGATAAACCGTTTAGCTTACCCTATACAGTCCCTATGACATTAAAGTTTCTCATATAACTCATTGCGACCATTTTCTTTTAAGAATTTAGTCTAAGGAGACACTGGTGAATGTACACAAAATTTAGTTATAAGTGTGCTTATCAAAATGTTTATAATTGAGGAAATTTGTATAATACTTAAATATCCAAAAGTAGGAGCTTATTAAATAAACAATGGTAAATGATAGAATGTTATTCTGCTATTTTAAATAATTTCAGAGAAGATTTTTAACAAAATATTAATTTTATATAGTTAAGTGAAAAAAATAAAAGTGCAGTATAAGTTCTATGCACACATGTACACATAAACACACATGTACACAATTTTATAAAGGAGTTAACTTAAGTTGCTATTCTTTATATGACTATTAAGCTATAGGTACATGCATACATCAATAGAAAACAAACAGTAAGTATAATTGCTTAGGATGAATAAATACATTCATGATGAAAATCAATGAAGAAGATAAAACCAAATAACAGTATGGAAGATTTTAAAGTGTTGGGCAAGTTTTAAATATTTTATAAGTCATTTGTAAGTCTCCTATAGACTTATTTTCCATGAAAGTCCCCAAGTTGGAAGAGAACATTTTTCAGAGATTAATGCTACAATTGTCACTTTAGCCTATCACTTTAAAATAGTAATTTCCAGTTTTATAAATGTATAGAATTGTACATTTTGGCAGTGCCAAAACTGGCCTTATGCAATTCCATTTGGAATCTGAATAAAATAACAATTTAGTGTTACACTCCATTTTCACCTTTCTCATTTTTCAATATATTTTCCTAAGTGAAAAGAATATATTCAAATTTTTCCATTTTAAAAGTTTTAAGCCCTATTGGTGTACAGTTGACCCAGAAACCTATAATCAATAATGTTTTGCCACATGTAACCAAATGAAGAAGAGAGGAAATCAAATGCACACATCATAAAGAAATGATTAAGTGTTGCAATGATGAATAGGCTAATTACTCTGAATGGATCAACACACATTCTATACATGTATTGAAAAGTAACTCTATACTCCCAAAATATGCACAATCTACAGTGCGCCGCTTGGGAAGTGCGGCAGGCGCTCCTGCCGAGGGTTCGGATCCCACATACAGACCGGCCGCTCACTGGCTGAGTGAGGCGTGGGAGCAACACCGAGGGTTGCGATCCCGTTGCCGGTCCCAGTCCAGTACGGGCACGACACTGAGGGTTGCGATCCGTTGCCGGTCACGAAAAAAAGACAAAAAGGAAAAAAAAATATGTTTCAATAAAAAATTTTTTTTTAAAGTTTTTACCTTTTCTTCCTTATAAAAAATCCGAGGCAGGGAGGATTTGATAAAACCAATGTCACTAGAACTTGTGTATTCATAGCCAGTAAAACAATAATAAATATCTGCAAACATACCTACATGTTTATCAATTTTTTTGCATCGCCAGTAGAAACTGTTCAAAAAGTCAAATTAAAAAGAGAAGCAACTAAGTAGCATCCCATGGTAGGTTGTAAAACTAGCCACAAATTCCTCCCCTTCTTGCATCCTTACCTTTGCAAAATGAAATGGCAGATCCTCCCATCAAAAGCGTTGTTAGCTACTGTAACACAAGCTAAGATAGGAAAAGTTCTTGTAATTAGGATTTAATCTCTCTTACTGCTATTGGGACCTTTGCCAATGCCATTATGTAAGGAAGCCTAATCTAGTAGAGGTTAGCTGAGCTGTCTTCTACTGAACAGCACTAATCAACCAACCAGATGACACAGACACAGGTATGAGTGCTACAGAGATTTACAAGATATCCGGACAAGAAAACTCACCCAGCTGTCTTAACAAAATTGTGAGATAAGTGATTGTTATTTAAATCCACTAAATTTTTTGATTATTTGTTAAGCAGAAAAAGCTTATTGATACACATCCACTCTCATGTCATACATGAAATTATTTATCCCCAAGTAATAAGGATATACTCTCAGAAGAAAGGAAAATGGTTTAAATGGTATACATCAATTTTTTTAAAGTATTAAATTGTCTTTTCTTACAAATAAACTGGCTGTTGTCTTACTGGGCAAGAGTGGCTTTCTGTACTTGATAATTTCTAAGGTTCTTTGATGTTCTTTTTTTTCTCTGCAGATGAACATATAATTGCTAGAGCTTAGAATTGCAAACTACCAAATTCTAATCATTGTAATTAATAACAAAGTAGAAACATTTTAAATCAATAAGCGAATGAGTTTATAAGCTATGTTAAAGAAATTTTTACACATCTAAAACCAAATTACTTTTCTATAATATGCACAAAATAAACAAAAAATTTTCTCATAAATTATTATCTGTCATCTTAACTGTCCAACTGTTTATATGAACTTATATTTAATCCGTCTTATTATTAAAAATGTAAGTAAATATAACTGTGAAAATAAATCCCTTTAGCTCTAGTTGACTGGGAAATTTCTTTGTACTCATGTATGGCTAGCAGATTTTGAGAATCTATTTTAGTCCATGCAGAATACTCTCATTATGATAATTCTAGAAAGATGGATTCAATCATGAGTTATCCTTCCTTAGTCCAAGAAGTAATCTTAAACGGAAAAAAAGAAACCAAAAAAAAAAAAACCTAACAACTACTCATAATTTCATCTACTATGGGAATAATTTAACTGGAATTTACCAAATCTTTCATTTGGTAACCAAGGTTCTGAAATCTAAAAATAGCCTCACACCACCCAAGAAACATACTTAAAGGTTGTTAACATTCTTATATTTCATGATCATTAACAAGAAATCTTTTAGACAGAGTTGGACTCTGTTACACTACTTGATGTTCTGACACTGATCATTTTCTAAAAGATAAACATGAATATGGATATTCACAGAATGAAATGGACAGTTAACTTGTAATTTTAAAAAAAATTTGTACACGTCTTTATGTTTCTTGGGTAAATATAACAAATTTCTCAAAGCAAAATGGAAGCAGGGGAACAGATTGGCAGTAATTGGAGAGTCATAAATTTAACAGAATCTGAATTCATGTTAGAAAAGAGATACCAGTTATGAAAGGAAATAGGTTTGGATGGACTAAGACAGAAAGAAGCAGATAGGAGAGGATAGAACAGAATAAAATACCTTCATGTTTATTTATTTATGTATTTTTGTAAATGAAAAGTCTGGTCAGAAGCCAATGCAACTATAGAGGAAAAGAAGAATTGTAAATGAAATGATATATTCACTTTATTATCCTGTACATAACTATTCTCAATAACACAGGTACTTTGAATTGTTTTCCAAAAGTGATGATAGATTTTATATTACTGCCAAATTCCAATGTTTACATCCTTTGTTTCCAAACTGATAGTTTTAATAGGTTAAATGTATATAAAATATTATTGAAATTTCTCTATGAGTCATCTAACCTAGTTTATTTTTAGTAAAACACAAGCTTAGGTTTTACATATTAAATCAGAATGACATCACAGTCTTCTATCTTAAAGGAAAACCTTTCTTGGCCCAAATTCTCCTGTAAGTTGCTGTCCTCTCTCTTCATCTCTACTTTTTTTACATATTAAATCAGAATGACATCACAGTCTTCTATCTTAACGGAAAACCTTTCTTGGCCCAAATTCTCCTGTAAGTTGCTGTCCTCTCTCTTCATCTCTACTTATTTCAGTTCTTACTTCTGTTCAAACATTAACTTCTCAGTCTTTCAAACACCACCTTCTCAGTCTTTGACATCCATGAAGACAAAGCCTATTTTTTAATGGCTATATTCTCAGTACCAAGAAAAGTGTCTCAAAACAGCTATCAAATATTTGATGGATGAATGAGTAAATAAATAAATAAATAGATAAATGGTTGTTTCAGCCTTTCAAAAAAATTTTCCACTAATTCTTCTGTGTGCCAGTCTAGCTCTTTCTCCACATCTCCAGCAAAACTGATATTCCATAAATTGGCAAGATCATCCATAAATCACATGTACTCAATGTTTTACTTGCTTATCTTCTCCATAATATTTGACACTGCTGATCACCCACACCTTGAAACAGTGTGTATCCTTAACTTATGGTGAGCCACACTTCACTGGTTTTCCTTCCATCTCCTTGACCATTCCTTCCCAGACTTCTTTATAGATTTAATATTCTCTACTTATCACTTAAATATTGATCACTTTTACCAGTTTGCATTTCAAGGTCCTCTACTCTTTTCACAAATTATCCTGTTTCTGGGCAGATCCATCTGCTCCCTGAGTTTCAATAATCATATGTGTAATTGTGACTTTCAAATCTATGCTTGACGTCTCAGATAACATCTAGCAAATTCCTCAATGTGTGAACTCACTTTTTTGCCTCCTGACTCTGTGTACCCTCAGTTTACAGAATCTCAGCAAATGGCATCCAGTTACATTCAGGCCAAAAACTGAGAATGCTTCTTCCTTACTCTACCTCTCTTCAAACTCCTTTTCCTCAATACACCATAAATCACCAATAATTGATTACTGTATCCTCTAAGTACTTTGTGACTCTTTTCACTGTCTAAGTTACTCCACTGACGCAGGCTAGGATCATCATGTTTGGTCAGGTCTGCTACAATCACCTTCAGATTGTTCCCCTGACATACTCTGCTCTAATTTGTTTTCCATGTTGCAGCAACAGTGATCTTTCAAATATACAAATCCTATCTATTGTTCTTAGCATAAAGTCCACATTCCTCAAAACAGCATGCAAGACTCTGCAGAATCTGCCCCTTGTCAGCTTCCCCAGACTGACTGCTGGACACCCTGTCTTTCCACTCTAAGCTCAAGCCCCATTGAACCTCTTTCAGTTCACAGCATTATGATTTTTCTTATCTCCTGGGTTTTCTACATGTTAATTCCTCTGTCTGGAATACTTTCAGCTTTCTGTCTACTAGATTAGAACGATCTTTTAGAATTATTTTTAGATTTTTTTAAGGTAGGCATGCATTCCCTGATACTTTGCTTAAGATAGGACACCTGCTTTATATTCTCATGGCTCAATATACTTTTCCTATCACAACACCCACCATATTTAGCTATTTATTTCCTTATTATTTATGTGCTTTCTCAAATGGACAGCAATTCCTGTGGGTCTGTTTAGCACTGCATCTATTCAGGCAACTATTACTTAGTAAGTATTCAACAAAGATTTGTTTAAGAATGAATAAGGACTAAGATTTTATTTCCAAAAAAGGTCAATCACTTATTTGATTTCCTTTGATTACATTAATATGCTACATATTTGAATTATTCAAGTTTATATTTCTTGCTAGTTTACTGAATTACTCTGACAGCATACACAAGAGAATTATACCATAGAACTTGGACGATTTAATAATTCCCAAGATTCCATTCACGAACTCTAGAATATTCACTGGTTATAGTAATTTCTGTATGAAATGAATGCATAAACATTACATTAGCTCCAAATTACACAGTGCCATCCAAGAACGTGAATGGGTAATTAGGAAGTAATTTGGGGCTTAGCCACATGGTGGTCTGTCCACAAGTCCCCTGGAGAGACAGGCAGCGTCCAGTGCACACCTGTGCAAATAATGGTTCATCAAATTCAAAGATGTAAAATAGGGGCTTTTTTCTTTGCTTTGTTCAGAGAGAAGTTTTCCTATTGCCTTTTGCAGATATCAGAAGTTAATCTTAATAACTCTATGAGGCTGAGCACATTGAGATATGTGGGTGTTTATATCTACATATGGGGGGGTGGGCGGAAGGCAGAGACTAAGACAGAGAGCGAGAGAGCCAGAGAGCCAGAGAGAGAGAAAGAGAAACGAAAGATGAATGATGGATACTGGACTACACAGAAGTATCAGAAAGAAAGTCCAAAGAAAAGTAATGTTTAGTAAATGAAGTTCACAGACCTGAGCAAGTCAGTTTCACCAAGTTACCACATATAATACAGGAATGTAAGTGATGTGAAAATTGATAGCAAATATGGCAAAGTGTTTCGTGCTTATCTGACACTAGATGCTCTCTGAGGGAAGAATAAAAGTACAAAATTGGATGAGGATCTCTTTTGAAATAAGTAGCATCAAGAACTTAAAACAAAGCTACTACTAAGTAATAAGGTTTGAGGTAAAATTATGAAGCATTTTTCTTTAAGCATGCATTTGAAATTCTTTACAGATGAGCTGCAATGAAGAATGTATATGTTTGATTGTAGAATCAAAAGGGCAAACATAATTTTCAAAACTGAAATCAAAACACAACTTCTAAGCAAATATGAAGAAGATGAATTTTCTTTCCTTTGGAAATTAAACATAAGGAGATTTAGACCTTCATACAATTGCAAAATATATATGGCTTGAAAAGGACAGAAAAATGATTTAGACACATCTCTATCTTTAGGGGGATTCATGTTTAAGTAAAATCACAGCAATAGTGACAGCTCAAATCTTCTTTTGTCTTTTAAGATATTGCCTTAAAATACCCAAAGTTTTGTGTATAAAATTCCAGTATACTCTGTTTTCGGTACCGGTGCTACCTAACAGAAGGGAAACAACACCACAAAGGCTCGGCAAAGCAGACTATATTTTTAAACTGAAAGGCACAATGATCTTTAATGATCTAATGTTTCAAATATTTTGTCCCAATAATTAATTTTAAAAATATGAAAAACATAAGGTAGGCTAGATATTAAAGGCATTGCTACTAAGCATTTTTATTCAATACGTATTTGGTATTTCTTTAGCAGATGCAAGAAGATATGGAGTCGAGAAAGAGGTGGTAGAAAGGCAAGTAAAGTGACATGTCTGTCCTAAAGAGGTGTCTCACCTGAAAATTTATTCAATTTCCTCTTACTTTCTGACCCTTTAGAAAAGAGAAAGAGGTGGTAGAAAGGCAAGTAAAGTGACATGTCTGTCTTAAAGAGGTGTCTCACCTGAAAATTTATTCAATTTCCTCTTACTTTCTGACCCTTTAGAAAATTCTTTCACAACATAGCAAAATTATGTTTAATAAACTATGAACATTTAAAACTTTTAGGGCACTTGTTTTCTATTATTTTAATGTCACAGCACCAGTTCATGCAATGAGAATTGGCAGGACTAATATGCTATGTTAAATGGCAGTGCAAATACAAACTGAGTATATTTCTTCCAAAACTCCTCAGTATACCTCATGGAAGAGTGAGGTTCCATGAAACCTATCATAAAAACATATAGCTTAAGATAATATAGTATATCGACCCAATATCTGAAATTCAGAGCTACTTTAATAATACATAATAGTGAATCTGAGTAAAGGTTAGTTCTGTAAGCATTTGATTCCCTAAAGTCTCAATAAACTGAGTGAAATATGGCAGTGTGTTTAGCTTTTAAAGTGTTGTTGCCATAATATCACTCTTCTCATAAAATGATTAATGCTGAATTAATATTTAAAAATATGGCTAAAAGTATTCAAGTATTTACCTTAAAATTCTGTGAAGATAGTGGTCTCTTAATTATTCAAATAGATTTGTCCCTTTGATTCCAGATTTGAGTCTTTCAAGGAAGTGACAAAAACACTGTACATACACTACAAATCTAAGGCACTGCCAATTTGGGGTTGGTAAGCTTAAAATATAACACCAAAATTTTGTTCTATTCATACCTTCCCACTAGGAATATTTATGACTATAATTTTCTTCAGAAATATAGATTTTCCTAAGAATCTGATTCTCATATTAAACTCTAACACTCGACTGTACATATTTGGAGACTGGGTCAAAGTGGTTACAGCAGTTTTATTTCTATGGCACTGTGTCAAGTCTCCTAAAATATTAGCGAGTTAATAAAAGCCTTAAAATAGAATTATACCCAAAATAAATTAAATGAACAAAGTACCTTTCAGCAATAATATAATTAACTTTTTCAGACATAATACATTCATACTAATGTAAAATAAAAATAACAAAAAAATACATTTAAAAAATAAAGCACACTAAAATCCAATAACTAGTGGACAAAGATAGTAAGTTAATGATTTCATTCAATTATTCTTTCATTCATTCGACCAATAGTTATTGGGCTCTTACTGTGCATAAGGTACTAGGTTAGGTTCATCGAATACAATTATGGTTAACTCAGACTGATCCCTTACTATAGACACTATTACTTTTCTTCTTCACAACTATCTTCCAAAAACCATGGCAGTATCCAACTCTACCAAGATTTATGCTGGCTGACAGATCTTTAATCAAAAACATGTTTTATTTTCCTTTATGAAACACATATAGTCCATCTTGTACTCCTCTTGGTACAGTTGTGAAAAAAACTATAATTTTTTTCAAACTTAATCATGGTATTACCTTTAATCAGAGGAAAGATCTCTACAAGTTTACCCAGTATTAAATTATTTTAAAGTACAGCTATTTCCTTAATGGGAAGCTATTTAGAAATTATGGAACCTACCCTAAATCCACAACTATATATGCCAATGAAATACTTCACAGTTAAAAAAAAAATTTAAATGTCATTGGTGACTCTGATCAATTTTTGCAAAACAAAGTTTTTGAAAAGACTTTGAAGAGCATTGCAGTTGAAAGATTTTCTTCTTGGGCTGGCCCGGTGGCGCACTGGATAGTGCGCCGCTTGGGAAGCGTGGCGGCGCTCCCGCCCCTGAGGAATAAAGAAACAGAGATTGGCATTTTTGTTTTGTTTGTCTTGGGCACTGAAAAGTACTAGTTCACATACCCTACTGATGTTCCTTTGGCAAAGTCACCTTACTTTTTAGATTTGAATAGTGGATATACAAGAATCATTTGAAACAATGTGCTTTTAAGAGAAAAGGTATGTAATATGGTAAAATTAAACTGCATAATTCAAGCATTGCATCTGAAAACTATTAATTCAGTTTGGAGTTCCTTCATTACATGTAAATGAAATATTGTCTAATTTGTTAAAAACGATTAAATATCTGTGGTAGACTAGTTTCATTAATTACTCTAATAAATACCCTCTCTGCATCCACACACTTTGTATCTTTGAAATTCCTCTCACTAAAAGAGTAATTTACTTCTGGATCCCTAGAATCTGGGCTTATCCATGTGATATGCTTTGGCCAGTAGGATGTTAGCAGATTTGAAGTCAGCAGAGATTTGAAAAAGCACTTGAATATTTCTGTTTCCTCTCCTGGAACCCTGCCACTGCCATGGGAATAATTCCAGGCTAGCTTGCTTGAGAGAAGTGAGAGAAATGTGGAAGGATAAGAGAGAAACTGCTATAGTGAAATAAGTGGTGCCATAACAAAGACCTAAAGCATGTGGCCTTGGCTTTGGTACTAGGTGGCAGACGGAATCTGGAAAAGCAGTGAGGAAATGACTATAGGAGGCTAGAAAAATGACTATGTGTGTTATGTAGAGAGAAGCAATTGTTAAAGCTGTCACCTGAGGTAACTTGGGAGATAGAAAATGTACCTGATGAGCTTTTGGATGTGAGTAATGAGATTTCCAGGCACACTGTTAAAGTGTCAGTTGGCTAATAATACCAGCATATAATAAGGTACTACAAGAAAGAGATGTGCTAAGTAAGGAACCAGTCAGTTTGAAATTAAAGAGAAGATATACAGAAGAACCAGAACTTGTGCTAGGAAATAAAACTGTTTCTCAACTCCAGCCTCTCAAACTAGCGAATAATCAAATCCGAAGCTTTGCCAGAAAGACATGGCCCCAACATAGAAATCAAATCAAAGATGTGGCTATAAGCCTCTTTGTAAAAACACTTCAAATAATTCAGGTGGGTCCTGAAAGACCCTCTCAGCTAAATAAAAGGGCTTCTAGAAATCTTAAGGATTGTCCCTGAGCAGCCTCACATACCCAAAATAGCACTAAGTCTGGAGTGAAAAGCAGGCTTCAGACAGAATCATGGGTGTGGCTCTATTGTACAAAGATGATTTGAATCAGATTCCTAAAAACCCACACATTTTTTAAGGGAGCTTTATAAGTAAAAGTTTCAACTCTTGGACTTAAAGAGAATGAGACTTTTCAAAATGTTAAAAAGCATCTGGACCCTAACTTCCCACTACTTTGTATTTGTTAGAAATTATATTCCCCTGTAAGAGCCTTCACATGAATTATTTAATCTCTTCTCCAAATTAATTAACCACTTTAAAATGTTAAAAAATGAAAATAGAGGTTAAGATTTTTGTCCAATTTATAAAGTCTGTCATTAGCCATACTAAGATGATAGATATAGTACAGTAGCACTGGAGCAGATCTTAGAAGAGAGTCATTAAATAAATAAATGAATGAATATTTTTGGGGAACACCAAAGAATTTGGTATGGCTGGACCATAGAGTAGGTTGTGAATGGCTGGAGAATGTAGACTATGTCAGATCAGGGAAGATTATAAAGTGACATTGTGGGCCGGCCCGGTGGTGCACTGGAGAGTGCGCCACTTGGGAGCGCGGCGGCGCTCCCGCTGAGGGTTTGGATCCCATGTGGAGACCGGTTCCCGCTCACTGGCTGAGTGCGGTGCGGGCGCAACACCAAGGGTTGCGATCCCGTTGCCGGTCCCTGGTACTGGCACGACACCAAGGGTTGCGATCCCATTACTGGTCATTAAAAAGAGACAAAAAGGAAAAAAGTGACATTGTAATTTATAAGATGAGGGGACAGTGAATTTTTTTAACATGCATTTTGAAGTTCTGACATGATCAAATCTATATGTTAGGAAGACAATCCAGGCAGCATTCTATAGAGTACATTTTGAATGAGGAAGCTGATGACTGGTAAAGAAATTTCAATAGACTTTCTGTCTATCTCTTTGCATATCTAGCTAGCCACTTAGACATCCTACCATTTGTCTATCCATTTATCTGTCTATCCCTCTGTTCCTTGAGTACTTATTGTATGGTAGAAACTTTGGTAAGCACTGAATATACTAAACTTATGAAAGCTGTTACCATCAAGAAGTATAAAGTCTCATAGGGGAGATAAAAAACTGAATAATTACAATTATACCACCTAGTAATCAGACCTGTGATAAGTATAAATGATCACAACTGTGGGATCCATGGAGTCTTCTAAAGGGATTCAGTGCTATCAGGTGATAAAGAGGAGGAGGGGTACATGCTCATTATTGCCTGAAAATGGAATATATATACAAAATACAAAGATCATGGCTCATTCCAGGAAATTCCACTAGGCCACGACAGCCAAGGCATAGATGTGTATAAGGAACAGAGAGTGATGAGGCCAGAAAGATTGTAAGATCATATAAATAAAGGTCTTATATGCTACGTCAAAAATTCTGGAGTTTAACTTAATAATAAAGCACTGGAAAATCATAAATGGCCTTTAAGCATGGGAAAGTATATCACCTGAAGTAGTCCCAGCAAAAAATGATGAGGATTCTCTTGATCTTTCATAGAGGTAGCTACAGACAGGGAAAGCAATGCAGGCACCATTTAGTCCCCAATCTACCTTATAAATACTAGATAATAAAACAGGAAATGAAAGTCCACCAAAATCACCAGCCACCCCTCCCTAGGTAATTAATCTAAAAGCAAAGGTGTAATTGTTGAGATTTTATAGGAAGAGTCAATCACCAGTTTAAACAAGGCCTCTTTGCCTTTGATGTGAGCAAAGCAACACAGCTTTACACAGTCGGACTAACAGCACTGCCGTCTACTAACTTCATACATTACATGAAGACCAGTATTAACCCCCAAAGAATTTTTCAATGAGATGTCAGTCATAAGTCCATGTATTTTCAATACTACCAAAAAGGAAAGTTCTACACTTCCCAGACCAGGATCTGTTGCAGCAAGGTCAACAGATTAAGGCAAGTTGTAGATGCTTATATCGACATATTTACACTGACAGGAGAACTATGAGAGAAAGGCAAAGAATGAGCAGGAAGAGAACTATGAGAGAAAGGCGAAGAATGAGCAGGACCCTAGAGTTTCTTGAGCACACAGGCTTGTATTTACCTATTTATCCAAAATCAAGAATCTCTCATTCGGATGGAGAACTATGAGAGAAAGGCAAAGAATGAGCAGGACCCTAGAGGTTCTTGAGCACACAGGCTTGTATTTACCTATTTATCCAAAATCAAGAATCTCTCATTCGGATTCCACTCCCTCCTACGGTCAAGCTCCTGCACAATATACTCATAAGAACTGATGTGGGCATACAGTCCTCATATACCCAGGGCTACATGAGGCTAGAATTTCCAGTCCCTTTGATTATCCCATCACTATGAAGAGTGTTTTTGACATCTTAAGAAACTTCTCCTGGCACCTGTGCTGCCCTTTCTAGATGACACTACTAAATTTTGTTGGGTTTCTGCCAGCTGTGTGTGCCAGTCATATAATTCTCCTATGGTCAAAATGAGACAGGACTATCTGTTCACCTCTCTACATCTTGTAAATGCCAGATGTTGTTTAGCTGATCTGTTTTTGCTCTCCTGTCCTTGTAAATTTTGTTTTTTCGCTTCTGTCTACTCGTTTTTAAAACACTACAAAACTTATGAACACTCATCTTTTATTTTATCCCCATCATTAATATTTACACAGTGTATTTTTGAAAGGGAGAAAAAAGGTAACAGGTATGACTAAAATGTACAAAGTAGAATCAAAATGACATTGTGACCAAATTGATATGGGAGCTGAGGGAGAACAAAAAGTCTGGGTTGATTTCTAGAGCTCTTGTCTGTATGACTGAGTAACCATCCTTCATAAGGAAATAATTTAATGGGTTTACTTTAAAGGAATTATTGCATTTGAAAAGTCTACGGGACATCTAAAATTAAATGTCCAATAAATCTACTGAATAAGCACATGCGGAATTGGAGAGGTTTTGCTTCAACCTGGGTTGCTAAGTATGTATGTTGATACTATATTTCAGTGACAGTCTTTAAAGGGAGAGAGCAAGGGAAGGGAGTTGAGGGGACAGGAGTGGAGAGGAAAGAAGAGAGTAGAGGAGGGGTGTTTAGGCACACCAACAAGTAAGTGAGGAAAAGAAGGAAAAAAATCTTCAAAAAAGAAAAAACAAAACTAGTGCTATGCTGGGCTCTTTCCACTCCAGTGTAAATGTTCAGTTTATGCAATGACGGTTTCAGAGTCTGCCTGAGATTAATAAAAGCCACCACATGTAACTGTGGGGTGGACAATACCAGCAGAAAGCAAAGATTTAGTTTTGGACAAAACAGAAGACAGACAATAGAAGCTCAACAAATATAATTAGGGTTACCAAAGGTTCTGCTTTAAATCTGTTTCCCCACACCTATTTATTAATAGCATCCCTGTGTCAGATGGGTTCTCCAACAAATAGATACTAAGACGAAGTTAACAGTGTGACAAGTTTATTAAGAAATAATGTCCATGATAATAAAATGAGGAGGAAGCAAAAAGGGGCAGGAAAGGCCTTCATCTGTGATACAGGTCTGACACCTATGAAAAGAAATGAAAGAAATGGGGGGCAGGGGTGGTAGAAAAAGGATGGAGCAGGGAGAGCTTCAGTCTGTAATGCAGTCTTGCCAAAGTCTTAGCCAGTCCCACGGGGAGCTCCACAGCAGAGATGACTCTTTGGAGGAACCTCCCTAGATTAGGAATAACCGGGCACTAGTGCCCTCCTATGTCCAATCATTGGCTGGAGGCAACCCAAGCAGAGTGAGGCTTTAAAGCTCAAGTGGGATCCTAAAAGTTCTGCAAGAGGCTGCCAGCTAACTACATTCTTTGCAGCTGAACAGCATGTTCTTTCTTGAAGGGAGACCAGAGAGGTGCACCTCCATGGGTATCACAATCCTCTTTCACTCTCAAAACCTTTCTAGTTTGGATAAGTGATATGGCTACTTTGGTCAAAACTGTCATCTTTTATTTTCTCTACACAGCCATTATCTCAGTGGTGGTAACAGGTATGAGCTGATACATTAAATGAAAACAAACTCTTACTTGCTGGAATGTCACGTCCAACTAAAATACACTGCAGGTACTTCTGATTCCCTGTAATTTCAATTAATCTAAGGAATTATCAGTTCAGGTAAGAAATCCTAATTGAAATGCCGTAGACTCCTGGTTTTCAAATCAATGATTTTTGTCTTTGTTTGATTCCCAGTGGACCTATTGGTAGGGAGTCTTCTAAAACTACAATGGCAACCAGTACGAGAAGGCACGCTCAATAAAGGAAAATAGGACAATCCAAGATTTCATGGTTCTTTATCCCACTGTCAGCAAGCTCCTAAAATATATCTCTGCATATTGTAATCTGTGTGCAACGTTATACCTTGATGTTTCTTGGCTGGTAGGCTCACCTGCTTTAGATTAGGACAGATGTGTTTAATTTGATTCTGACTATGTTTTATGTTTCCATCTGCAGTTTATGGCAGATTCAGGCAAATTAAGCTGATGCCGATTTGCCTTTTGGCAATAGAATGAAGCAATTATTTTTCCCACGGGCAAGAAATCATTGCAGGCTAAATTTAACTTACTGTTTGCCTGCTCTTTCCACCCACTCTCCAGGGTTCTGATCAGACTGGGATGATTCTGCATATATTCAATGTTAGCTTCATTCTTCTCACTGACCCACTACCTGTTTCCAGTCACCTCATGTTCAAGGTGATTCAGAAACTATCTTATTTCACTTCATTATCCATTTGTAATCCACGATCTTTTAACCTATATAGTGAAGTGCGTAGGGGCCTATAAAATATTGTGTGGTACTACTGCAGAAGACAATGTAAAAGTAAAAGACTAAAACTCTAAGAACCTAAAATTGGTACCTTTTTAATTGTGGTTATGCTTTTTCTGTGAGCTCGGTATACAACTATGCAACTTCTAATGCCACATAAAGAAGAAAATTATAAGTTGGCACTACTCTGGGAATCAGGTGGGCAGGACAGTTGATTTCTTTCACTGACATTTACACTGTCAGATAGTTTATATGTTCAGTTTCCTTTATATGTTAGGGTCTGTCTCTAGCACACACATCAGAGAATCACTGATTCATTTATCATAAATTTATATGCCAGCCACCACATTAGAAACTAGGAATACAGCTGAGATGAAACCCTTACAAATAAATAAGCAAGATGTTGACCACTGTAATAAAAGGCATGGGGGGGACAGACTGATGAGAAAGTCAGTAAATAGAACTGGTTACTTAAGACAAACAAACAAGGTCTTCACTTGAGCTGAAAACTGAAGGATGAGCATTCTAGTATTCTAATACTTGTTCAGCCCTGGTGATAGGCAAGACAGTGATAAATTCAAGGAACAGAAAGGAGGTTAGTAGTATCCAGTACACAATAACAAAATGTCATTAAATGTTTATTGTCAGCAACACAATTTTAATAGAAACTTATTTATAATTTAAAGCCCCACATTTGATCCTCTGTGCTTATAACAATCAAGGGCATTTCTGATAAGCCAATTTTTTATATGTATTAAACATCTACAGAAAATATACTACTGCATTTACATGTTAATGAACTTATATTGACATCTTTCTAACACATTAATGTATTTACACAGTGCTGTCAATGTATTCATGTATTTACATAGTAATACAAATTTATTTAGATGAATGCATGCTTCTCCATCTTCTCTGCTCCTTCAGAAGTGCTAGCAGCCACCTAGAATGTGTCTACACCATCATGCTTGCTCTCTCTTTATTTCTGAAAACAAATTTGTATACAGGTGTAAAATTGAAAATAAAAAAGGAGTAACATCACTCAAGCATGTTACTTCAAAATCAGAAGATATTATTTAATTTCTTCAATATCTCCACAAACTAAATGTGAAGGGTATTACAATACATACCAACTTATATGTGGGAAAGTAAAACACAAAAACTATTTAAATTCATGTTCCAGAACCATGACAATGCAGGTCTGTGCATTACAATCTCATCTTCAATTTATTGTCATTGAAGTTGGCATCTACAACCTCATTTCATTAAAAAACTGAAAGAAAATAAAACCTTTCCCTTCAATTGTACAATTGAAAGAATTTTGAACCAACCTAAAAACAGAGTACTTGGCAAAATAAGCCAACTTTAGTACAGAAGTGAGGAATAAGTATAGTTAAAATGAGATAAAGTTCATGAGAATTTGCATACTCAAACTGGTAAAACAGAAAATGTTAGCACCCTTATGACTTACTGCCTGTGCAACTGTGTGGAACAAAATAAATGTCATTTTTAAAAATCAACAATAGGCCTCTCAATTTACTTTGGTGCCTCTTCAGAGACCATTTGTGTTGAATATTGAAATTCATCTGTTGAACATTCTAATGAGCTTGATGCATAGACTTTCATTTTAAAGCCTTTTCTTACAGACTAAAGTTTATGATTACAGCCAATTTAAATTTCAAAAAGAAATTAGTTAAAAAGGTGCAATCTGATTCATAGCTTTATATGCGCTTTAAAAATAAATATTTCAGGTTATTCCTGCAATTAGGAAGAGTAGAGAGGGAAATAGGATTAAAATGTCAGTAGGAATAATTATATCTGCATTAATAGAATCTGCCATTTTACTGGAAAATCATTGGACATACTCATAATAAAAGGCCATCCAATTCTGCACCTCAGTGTCCACAGAGTCTAAAAATAACCATATTCAGCTGTGGAAGACAGAAATCAAATAAATGAGGAAAGAAACTTCTTAGACTTAGACTCACTCAAAACCACACTAATGCTAATTTAAAGTAGAATGTCTCTCAGCTGTTATCCAGTGGTTTGCCCCACTATTTTTGAAGACATTTTTCTTTTTAGAAAACTTTTCAAATGCTAAGGGAATACTGGACTGAAAAGAATTAGAAACAAAATCAGCAACAATTGTTGAGTATTGACTATTTCGATTTTACATCTGATAACACAAGGCATCAATTAAGTCCTATCGGATAAAAAAAACTATATATATATATATATATATCTCCAACATTTTAAAAGAAAAACTTTTTGCATATTTTGAATTTTAAAACACTCTGGAGAGTCCCTTAAAATAACAGAAGTTAGGGTTTTTAAAATTGAAAGGGACATTAGAGATGATCTAACCCAGTGGTTCTCAAACTTTGCTGCATATTTGAATTACTGGAGAGTATTTCAAATACCTGACGCCCAGTCCAATTAAATCAAAATCACTGGCGGTAGAACCCACTGCTCCACATTTTTTCAAAGATCATCCAAAGATTTCAATGTATTAAAGAAGAAGAAAGGGCCGGCCCGGTGGCGCACTTGGTAGAGTGTGGTGCTTGGGAGCGCTGTGGCGCTCCCGCCAAGGGTTCGGATCCCATATAGAGACCGGTCTGCTCACTGGTTGAGGGCGGTGCAGGCGCGACACCGAGGGTTGCGATCCCGTTGCCGGTCGCGGTACGGGCGCAACACCTAGGGTTGCGATCCCGTTACCGGTCACGGAAAAAGACAAAAAAAGGAAAAAAAAAAGAAGAAGAAAAAAGCAAGAGGAGAATACGATAAAGGAAGAGTGGAAGGATTGAGTTAGTCTGTATTTCCCTGCCTTTAATTGGGAGGAAGGTCAATGAGGAAAGGTATTTATCGGACTAGCTTTCTCTGTTAGTCCACTATGAGTCACAAAAAAAAATAATTTGTAAGAAGCTACAATTACAGACAAATCACAAACATGGGCACTCAGTATGTTAGGGAGAATAGCTACTATTTAATATTAACATGCATTGAACTCCTATAAAATCATCAGCTGAAGTTTTATAAATAATCAGAAAATTCAACCACATAGTAGAATTCCTAAGTATTTTTGACTATATTATTTCTACCTATGAAGAATATCCATCCAGTCATCCAGTTAATATTTTTGAGGCCCATCTATGTCCCACTAAAACTCACAAGTGCAGCACACATTATGAGGCCCTTGACAGATACCTGTTCTCACAGGGTCTAACAGAAAACACAAATAAGTCGGCAGGTAGTGCATCCCTGGGATAAACCCCACCAGTCCTGATCTATGATCTTAGGTTTTTTTTGAACCACTGCATATTAGGGCCAACGGAGTTCAAGAGGAGGGCACCAAACTCAGAACTGAATCAGGAAGCCTTCCAAGAGCAAGAGACCTCCAATTCGAGACCAGAATGAGTAACACTGTCATATATTGCTGAGAGCTCAGGTTAACTAAGGGTCTAAAAGTGTTGGTTTGCTTTAGGAAGGGTGATGTTTCTTGATGACTTGCATGAGGGAACGTTCACAGGACTGGTGGGCGTCGATGCCAGCCTGCTGCAGGTTAAAGAGTAAGGGTGGGGTGGGGGTAGGGATTGGAACTAATGAGTCTTAATTCTTTCAAAAGTTAGACCGATAAAGCACTGTGGTGTGCTTTGTGGTACAGACCATCGTGATGAAAAAAATCATGCAGTCCAGACTTGGAATCCCAGCATGCCAACTCACTAGTTATTTTGTTCTTCTACATCTGTTTGCTTGTTTGCAGAATGGCAATTGGTAACGATTAAATCAGATACACATGTTACAAGTTTAGCAAAATTCCTCGCACATATAAAAGTGCTCAGTAAACGTTAATCGAATAAAAATAAAACTGAGTGGGACACAGGAGTTAGAAGTGCATTTAAAATGGCAGAAACCTGATAGCGTTTTGGTGCAGATGAGAAGCAGCTACCGGAAAAGAAGAGGTTAAAGATAATAATAGAGGGGAATAATAATCAGAAAGGTAGAATGTGAAGAAAACATGATGGGTGGGCTTTGGAGTACACATGGAGGGACTCATTCAGCTTTAAGTTGTTGAGGGAGAAAATGCAACAGAAAGTTTGGACCTGGCTTCCTGTATGTTTGCAGACATTGTGGCACAAATGGAAGGAATTCCCATCTGGTGTGCTCTGTGAAGTAGGCTGCTGAAAATGTGATGGGATCAGAAGTGTGGGAAGACTAGAAGGTAACATGCACCTGCAGTAAACAGAAGACTGCTGCCCGGAAAAACAGAAAAAGTATTGAGAGAAAGCACCAAGAGGCCAGTTGATCTGGGACAAGAACTGGTAGTGGCAACATGTGCCCAACCCTGTATCTGGTGACAGCTCCACTACTGTGATGGTGCAGGTATACAGTACTGAGCCCAATCCAGGCTTGTGGTTTTACTGGATAGGTGTGGTGAGGGTTGACAGAGCAAAGCAGTGACACCTGACCACTTCAGATTTTCTGAAAAAAATGCATACTTAATTGCATATGCCTATTGAATTTTATGCTTAAATTATATATTTTTATAATTGTGCAAAAATTACAACCCTAGTGAATTATTCTTTAGGAGAATACTGCAGTTCTTCAGTTGACAGCAGAGGACAAACTAAAAGATAGAACCTGGATGCTGTATATAAATAATGCAGGACATCATGATGGTAACACTTAGTCCATCAATCCCTGTCAGGAACACAAACTCACATTGACTTTATAAAAACAATCCGGTGCTATGAAGATGAAATTCAGTGCCGTGACCAACTGTGGAAGTTTCACAGCTCCTTTTTATTTAGATGTTAGACCGTGAATTCTACCTTTAAAAATAAGGTAGAATAAAAATAAAAAATAAAAATACGCTCCAAGGAAACTAAGTCAAACACAAGTCAACTAACTTGATCACTTAATTTCAAATTATAGCATATAAAAGCTGACAGAATATCTTATACCACTTAAGTGCAGCCCCAACTAGTTATTGCCAAAATGTTTAAAACAGCCAATCACCTCATTGCATAACATTATAAACTATGCCACTGAACCTGACTGTATGTTTATTCTCTTAGTGGTCAGAGAAAACAAACATATCACAAAAATTAGAACTGGTCCTCATCTAACTTAAAATAGCCAATAGATTCTAAGTTAATTTTAGGGATGAAAGTCATATTTAAAAAGTCAAATTTAGATCTTGATTAAACTTCATAAATAGTGAATCATTTCATATTCACCTTTTACATCAATATTTTCATGTGAAGACAACACTTCATAAAATAGCTGATACATACTCTAATTCCAGGTCATCTCTAAAATTTCAGAATTTGAATCCTTTTATCTATAACCACAACAGTCTTAGGGAACAGAGCCATAAGTTACTTCAATAGGGCACCCCTGTGTAGATATGCTTACTGATAAACATGAGAACAAATGAGCTTTTTCATTCTTTTAATAAACGTTCAGAGTCAATGGCATAATGGCCAATGTGTTTTCCTAATGTAAGGGACTTACTGACAAGGAAAGACAACTGAGCAATTAACTGGGTGGAAGGCAGAGATTATGAACATTGTTGCTGTCTCAGTTTTCAACAGGTGTCACATTGTTGCTGTTAACACCCCAGTCTTCATCTTTATAGGGAACAACCTGATTGCAAGACAGGAAGCCAAATGCCCTTTCTTCAGGAGTTCCAGATGCCTAAATAAAATTCCATTTAGAATATTAGTGCTTTTATACAAAGTAGACCAGGGAAATACTTGGGAAGTGGGACTTTGTTACCCCTCTGGCCTACCAAATAGAAATGTGACTTGCTAAAAGGAAGCCACAAAGCACAGAAGTAAACAATTCTTTGAAAGCCTAGATACATTAAAAAAAAAAAAATGCCTCTATCCCATCAATAGTCTTGATTCTGCACTGGGAGGCCAGACACGTATTCAATCTCTGTACTCCTTCTATCCTCATTTTTATGATGATTGGGTACTCACTAGCTCCTTCTCAATCTCCAAACCAGCTCTGATATGAAATGGGAGGATTTTTTTTTCAGCTCTAGCCCAAAGCTCAGAACCCAGCATCAGTTTATCTCTGATATTGGTGATGCTCTGACCTTGTTTGTTTTTCTCTTTTCTCATTGGTTGATTTACTCTCTATGCAATTTTGTCAGTGACACCCAAATAAGAGGTGGTATAAGTGTAGTTTTAGACTCATCTAGGATCTTCTATGTGGTGCTTCGAATTATATAATCCATGGGAAACTCCCTATCCCAAGCTCCACGTGGCAAGGAACTAATATTGATGGAGAAATCATCTCCTATCCTTCTGGAGCTGGGGGACAAAAACAGATCTTGAACTACTTGTGCCTATATCCCCTTCTCCGCCTTCCCCTCTCTCCTTTTCTAGGACTCATTAACTATCCTCAAACCTGAAATCGTGCAAACCATTCCTGAAAACTTTTTCTGGTACAAGCTACCTTCTTGATCAAATTTTCAAATTTCATATATCCTTGGATCTTTCTATTCCATTATTTAGCTTATCTGTTAGAATATTTTATTACTTTATAGTACTATTAGTTAATATTTTTTGTGCCTTAACCATATGGCAAAAATATACTAAGTGTTTTATGAGTATTATCACATTTAATTCTCATAATATCTCTATGAGAAACTTTGTTATTATTAATGAGCCTCATTTTACATATAGAAAAACTGAAATTTATTAAAGTCACAAAATTTACCTAAAGGCATAGAATAACAAGTGGCAAAGTGGGATTCTCATACAGGCAGAATAGCTTCAGAAATAAGAAATTATGCACGTTAGGATGGCTTGCCCTGTTCCTACTCTCCTTCACGTTCTTCTTTCACCTCCTTCAAGTTCTTCACTTTTTTCAAGTTCTTTCACTGCCATGTAGGCAATTATCTAGTATTGTTGTGTGGTGCCCACCCTCCTCATCCTTTGGAAAACTCTGACCCTGACCTCTTGGACTAATCCTCCCATTATTTGCATATCTAATCCTCCTTTTGCTAAGATGGGAATAATTCTGGGTTTCAGTCTGTTCTCAACATGGCCATGTCTCTTAGTATGATACTTTCTCCCTCCTATCGTGGGCAATACTTATCTACTGTCACTGAAAACCAATGGCAGGCTTATAATATCAGGGCAGATAAAGGAATAGGCCAAGTTGCAAAAATGTGCTATGTTGATATATTGATTCCTTAATGAATTTTATTTGAGTTTTATAAAAGGAACCAATCGATTACTTCCAATCTTACTTGGAAAATTTTGTGAATGACCACAGCATATGAATCGTCATTTGAGTCAAGGTGGCAAGTCCTAGAATAGTATCTTGTGCAGAGCATGTTCAATATATACCTGGGGAACAGATCTCATACATATAGTTGAATGTACAAATAAACACACACACACACACACACATGCTCTCAGAAGAAAGACAATGATGACGACAAGCAATTGTGTGAAAACGATGAAGCACCTATAATAAAAACAGAGCTTTTGAAAGTTTGATAGCACATCTCAGTCATAATTTGGCTAGACAAGAGTTCACTATCCCTCTGTAATGACCCTATCACATGGTAGATGTACATAAATGAATCACTAAAATAGAGGTATTAGCAGAAGTTATGAACAAGTTCTGGGCTATGTGGCATATGTCTTCTTTTTTTTCCAGTTGTGAAGCATACTTTAAACAATAAAGTCAATTGTGCATTCTCTCTGTGCAATACCAATCCTCTCCAAATCCATGATATGTTTACAAAACAAAAATTATATCTAGCTTACACATGAAAATAAAGTGGGTCATCACTGAAAATTTAAGAGCATCCAGTTTCAAATAATTCAGTAAGCATTTCAGCTACAGATATCAATATCACTCTAATGATTCAGTCTACTTCTTTCAGCTAACCTTTATTTGACATTGGTATTAATTTAGTTAATCTTTGCACACAAACCTGCCCTGAACAGAAAGTTTTCCTTTAGGTTTTTAGATAACAATAATACTTCTGCCTAATTGAGCACCTAATTTAGCACCTATGATGATCCAAGCACTTCTATTGTTAGAAAAAAATCAAGAAAAGTGCCTATATTCACAGGATTTGAACCCTGACAGTATAATTCAGAAGCCTACATTACTAACCATTACTTCATACTGTTCTGTTTTACAAATCCACAATTTTTTCTAATTCTAAAAATAGCGTATGCTCATTGTAAGCAGTTCAGATAGTATAGTAATAAAGAAAGCAGAAAGCACAGGTTTTCTATAATCCCATCCCTTAGTTATCACAATTATTAATTTGAATTATATCCCATAAAACTTCCTCTGTTTAGCTCTATTAATTCTAATCCAATATTATAACTATAAAAGAAATGAAGACACATTTATTAAAAAAATTTAAAAATTATTACATGGGCTTTAAATACCCCTCTTCTCTGCTTTTTATTCCCTCACTCTATAAGTAGCCACTGTCAGTTCTTTCTTTTGTATCCTTTCTGAAAATGCTCTCTTTTATGTTTGTTTTACACAAATGGACAGAAATGGCACACTGTTCCATACTTCATTCTTTTTGCTTTACAATACATCTCTGAGATTGTCAGCACAAAGCAACTTAATTTTGTTTAACAAATATATGGTTAACAAAAATTTGAGTACATCATAATTTTATATGCAGTTCCATACCACTGGACATTTAAGAGGTGTCAATTTTTTTCCTGTTACAAACTGTTATGAATCAATTATTCTTGCACAAATATCTTTGTAAATTTTTACTAGTACTGGAAATATAACCTTAGAAGTGGACATATGCTTCAAAAACTTTTATTAATACTGTCAAATTTTCATTCCAAAAATATTATCTCAAGTTAGACTACTACTAATAGTGTATCACCTTTCTTTATGCTTTGTCTCATTGGACTGGAACCACTTCCAAATTAATTTACATTAGTGTAAGCAATATGTATGTATGATTTCTGTTCCTCCTTAATAGGAGTAGTTTACAAGGTTGGTTCTAATAAGATAAACTCTGAGTTCTTGTCACCTGAGAAGAAACAATAAAGGATGATCTGCTTTATTGTATAACTAATCCAAAAGATACACAAATTTGGGGGCTCGTAAAGCTTTAATTCTATTCTGAATGTGAGAACCAAAGTTAATTTGATTGTTGTTGGCACCCTTCCCAGACCTAGGGTTAGCAAACTCAGGAGACATATCAGTAGACACTAAAGAGTCTCCAGACGACCTGGCCTTCCATTCCCCCACCCCCACACCCCTGCCCTCCACCTTCAGCTTGAGATAACTCTTTACAGGAGATCATCAGAATATGTAAGCATGGGGTCACTACAGAAAAGCTGCTGGATCTTGTCAAACCCTTTGTTAAATGAAGAAGCAGTATATGCTTGATGATCTCTCTAGACAGTTGAAAAGAAGGAGAGAAAGATCTAGGAAGAAATATGCAAAGAGATCAACAGTGGCTATCTCTAGATAGTGAGATCATAAGTATATTTAAATATTCTTCACTGTAGGTGTCTTTATTTTGTATTTTTTTCTCCTACTACGTGCATTGCTTTTTTGTAAAAAAAAAAAAAATTAAAAAACTCACAGCATTTAAGAATCCAATAGGCAGCTAAGTAGAAAAAATGATAACTGCCAAGGTTGAACTGAAAGAAACAGGTTAGTGAGTATCATGATGAGCCATGAATGTTTAATATTTACTTAGTGCAAGGAATACTAAAATATGATATTCAGGAACCCAGTACATTCTCATCATAGACACATTGCAGGTGGGAAACATCAAGGTATATTGTGCCTGAAGATATACAGATATTTGTCAGTTAATAGGTTGATATTGTTTGCTTATCTTATGTGGTGTTCTTTGCCAACCCACAGCACCTCTTTGGCAAAAGTAATGCATAACCCAATTCTAATAAAATTTTTATTTTTTATTGATATGTATTCTGAGAGGCTAAAATTTTTATTTGTGATTCATTTAATTTTCAAAATTAATAATAATACTAACACCAACAGCTATAAAAGCCAACCATTAAGAATTAATTATGTCAATCATTGTTCTAAGCATTTTTTAGGTATTATTTCATATGAACTTCACAATAATCATATGACATGGATGCTATTATCACCACTTCCGGTGATTAAGAAAGTTAATAAAAAGTCAGGTTCGGTAATGCACTCAGGCTTCTACATCTAACAAGTAATGTCACCTATATTCAACCCCATGCAGTCTGATTTTTTTATTCTCTGACCTATGGCCTGACAGAAAGAATGATGTGACATCCATGGAATAGGGACAAATGAAAATATTATAGAAACATAAGCAACTGTCTGGATCATTTATATAGACAAAACCTGAAAAAATTCCTAGTCATTCATTTACTATTTTATTCATTCAAAGAATATTTACAGAGCTCTGACTGGATTCAAGGCACAGGGTTAGTTAGTATGAGAGTTAAAGAACAAACTTAAGACACAGTCCCAGTCTAGCTAATCTATTATTCAAATTCCATCTAGACAATTTAATCTTCACCTTTTCTAAGTCTTTCTAAAGAAAGAAAAATAAACAAAATTGGCTCTATTTGAAATATCAAATTATTAGTATGTACTTTTACATGGAATTAGGTATGGAACTAGAATGCCCCTTTAACTGTCACTTAAAATAAAGAAGACACTTAGTATATTACAGAAGAAAAACTAATGCCGATGTTCAAAGAATCCCTTTATGTGCCTTTGGTTTTCCCCATGAAGCTCCCAGTTACTGATATGTTGTAAGCTTGTAAGCTACTGAGATTTAGTTTCCCTCTGGAAAAGAAAATCTATTCTCTGTTCACTTAAAAACCCTTATCAAGTTTTTTACTTTGATTAATGAAATTATGTCTCATGCTTTTTAAAGTAATTACTTAATTACTAAATCAGCTACAATCTAATACTATTAGGAATAAAATTCAATTTTAGTAACTTTATTGGCATGATAAAATCTAGAAGCATTTCCAGGGTCAATACAGAAGCTCCTCGGGCAGGATGGCATAACTGACAGCAATCGAAGGAATTACAGATCACATCCTCCATTGTGGAGTGATTCAGTTTTAGACACTCTGCTACCAATATTTTTTCAGAAGATTTCCTTGCAGCTTCACTTCTTCTTGACTTAACTCTTAAGGTTTCTTTAACAAAAAAGAAAATCTGGAACTACTTAAAATTTATATTATCTAAGGGCATGGAGTTAAAAGCTCAAGATGCATCCAAGCATATGGCAATGACCACACACACTTAAGTTAGCCTTTCTAGGTTTCCATGTAACTTCTTTATTTTATGATGTGAAGAAGGAAATATAATTATTTCCATTTTTGAATCTAGACACAGTAGTTTTTTATAAGGGCAGAAAAGCAATTAAAAAATCTAGAAACAGATGAGATCAATTTAAATTCACAATCTTCTAGTTACCACCTAAATACATTTTTCCAAATCCATATCATTTCCTGAATCTCATTGTCTTAATGTATAACATAGAAATGATACTTATAACTACCTCACCAATCTCCACAGAACTGTCATAAATTTCAAAACAACACATGCTAAAATATATTTTCAATTCTAAGAAGATTTTCACTTATTTTTCAAAGATTTATTGATATTAACAAACAAATTATTGAAGATTTTCTATGTAACAGGAAATATAAGTATACCTAGTAAATACATATATATATATATATATATATATATATATACACACACACAGATGTATGTATGATATATATATATATATATATATATATATATACACCCACACATATAATCTCATTTAATATGCAAAATAAATACATAAGGTCAATGTTGTTATCAGCTTTTCACAAGCGAGGAAACAGATTTAACAGGTTAAGAATTTTGCCCAGTAAACACAATTCATAAATGGTTTCAAACACCAGGCTGACTAAGCTATCCATAATTCTATGCTAGGGTGACAATTGCTCTGAAACCAAAAAGAACTTGAATTTGAACATTCAGACAGAAGTAGTAACTGTTATTAGAACACATATTTAAAACAGCACTATGAAAAATCATTTTAGCAAATTTAAAATGTAAGAAATGCATCAATTTCTTTCCTGGAAGATGACAATATAGACGTCTTGATTATTATTTCCTAAGGGAGACAGAGTGTATGATTTCTACCTTGTGTTAATGCTGGTATATTATTTCAGAAATGGACTGACTCCTGGAAGTTCAGAGGTGGCATGGCATTGGAGTGGCCAGTGGTTCAACCTGTTTCCCTACAGTTCTCCTAGCTTTGCTTGTCTCCACTACCTAGTTAGGGTCAGAAAGGTTTCCTACACAGTACTAAAAAGTCCAAATTGGTAATAGGATTCACAGCCACACCACCAAGATATCCAGAAAAAAGAGAGAATCTCAACTATACTCTCCAGTAAGAGCAAGGGAATTTCTTTCTCAGAAGACTTGGGAATTTTCCTCTCACCATTTATTGGCCTTAAACCCACACCGCACATTCTGATCCAATTCCTATCTTTAGGGGACTGCCTTATGCAGATGGCCTTAAGCCTGAGTTTCTGAATCAATCACTCTGCCAAAGAGGAGGAGTCTTCTTTTAGAACAATCAGGTCCACTTGCACGATAGGCAGAGCAACAGGATTCTGCTAATGATGAACCAAACCAGACACCTGGCTTTAAACCTAGCTTTCCCACATTCCTGGACAAGTCACTTGAACTCTCTGCTTCGTTTCCACAAATAAAAAGTGAGGACAATAATGGTACATACCTGATAAAGCTGTGTTGAGAATTAAAGGAGTTAATATTCATAAAATGCTTTAAAAAATACCCAGCACATAAAATAAGTATTATTTAAGTGTTAAATGAATAAATGTATAAAACCTGTATGAATAGTGAGAAACAAAGTGATGCTACAGTGGCCTGAAATGTCTCAATCACGCATTTTTGTTGTTTTTTTAGAGTTACCTATTTAAGCAAACTCAAAGCCTCACCTTTCTTTAACTTCTATGTTTACTTCATCAAGTCTTCTACCACACTCCTCACACACACAGCAATGTCAGCACCAAGGTTTGTCTATTTCCCCGGCACTGCATTCTTTCATGCCTCTAAATAGTTCGACACACTTATCTCCTTATATTTCTGTCTTTATAATATGGGGAGAGATTGGGCTATCTTCTTCCATGCCTGCACAATAATTCCTTGATTATAACCCCAATACTAGTTAATAGTCTTTCCAGTGTGCACACCTATTCTTGATTGTCAAAATGAGGCCAAGGTCTTGACAATGGTGGAGATGAACTGACCTGTGTTTCCACTGTCTTCGTACCACGCCTTCCATTTTTGATGCACATCTGCTTTCCCTCCGATTGATGTATTTCTGATTTGAAAAGTGCTAGTTGAATTTGAACATCCTAAAATACTTTAATATCATTTTTACTCTTCAGCATTTAACCTATCTACAGTCATTTTTGAACAATTTCTAGCCCAATTTTCACAAATATTAAGAGATGATGTTTCAGTAGTGCATGAAAGAATATTTTATGTATTTATTTTAGTATTTACTAGAAAAAAATAAAACCAGCACATGAAATTCATTTATGGATATTATAGATAATTTTATTTAAGTAAAATGTGGAAAAATTTAAAGAAAATGTTAATTTTCACTTAAGATGATGGTAAGTGGATAAAAAAAAATTCCTAGCTATCATAACAAATGACTGATTTTTGAAAACACTACGCAATAATGAAAATCAACCACAGCAATAACTACACACATACAGAAAAAGACCTTCAGAGCACAAGAGTTATCTGAGTGGTAATAAAGAATTCATTGCATTTGATAGCAATTTAATTCTTTCAGTGTGTGCTCACAAATGTATATTTTTTCAATCTCATAAAATAACCCTTTGATTTAGTATAAAATATATCCATAAAATTTCAGAGATAAAGTGGTCCCCAGAAACTGTATAATCCATCTCCCTTGCTCTTTAAATGGGAAAAACGGTCTAGAAATGTAGTAAGTCACCCAGTCAGGTGGTGGCACATTTTGGGTTGGAATCTTAATCTCCTGATCCCCAAACCAGTGTGTGTTTGCTGTTGTTCTGCTACCACACCACCAGCCCCACAGTTGTTTTTATTTTAGGGATGAAATTTTTATTTATTATTTTATTTATTAGGGATGAAAAAACAGGCTCTAGTGCGAATGAGAGACTAGAAACCAGTTTCAATGAGTCAAACCCCATACTATTTCTACTATCCGCTGGGCCACAGAGATGAGAATGGGACAAAATCCGCTTCCCAGTTACAGTAGAGTATTTTTTATTTCCAAATGTGCAAAATAACTCATTTTCACAAAAGCCTTCTATCTGTTTTTGATTTCCTACCTAAATCTGTTTTGATTTCCTACTTTCATTTAAAATAGTCTGTTCTTTTAGCAGCACAAGAATGAGATCAGAGGTATTTATATACAATGCATTAACATACGCTTAGCGATCAATTTCAATTATGTATAACTTATAATTTGTTGGTTTCATTTACAAATTGAATTACTATTGAATTTTTTTCTCTTATTCCCAACTGAATTGGTTTTAGTGTGGGATATCTGTGTTAAATCTTAAAAGAAATCTCTGGGAGTTCTTTAGTTTTATTCCTAAGGCAATCTAAAGAGGTAACAATCTAGAATACATGTAGCTCAAATAAGTGATTAAAGAAACATCATTATTCACAGACAGTGGATATGAAAGGATTGTAACAACTAGGCAAACATATTAACTGAGTCCCTAGAGGGGGGTAGTGAATGATTTTGACAAATGCATGCTCCACAACAAAGATCTGATAGATAAAATGCAAAAATAAATCTTAAGCATCAACATTTTTCTTGTCAAATAAAACTATTAATACTAGCTCAGGGCCTCATTATGGAAAGACTGAACTACTTTTTATTCATTGGATTTATATACTTGCTGCAGGGAGGTTTCCTAGTTTGCAATTTTCACTGCACGACTGTTCAGTAAGTTTCCTCCCCTGTGTATTGCTGGGATTCTTTCCTGCTGCTCTGTGTCTTTCAAAGCCAGCCTGGAGTCATCCATTGTTTTCCTTCTTACACACCTATTTGTGTCTTCATGGGTTGGTCTTTCCCACTTCAACCTATTGTATGTCATGCTTTTGTTGGCTGCTTATTCATATGCATCTGTATGTAGAACTTTCAGTTTGCTTAAAGTTACACAGGGAATCTCCAAATGAGAAATACGGTTCTTTAGTTTCATTCCAAGTTTAGAAGGTTATAGTGTGAGGGTGTGCCTAAATGTAGAGTCAGATGAATTTTAGAAAGTATTTACACTTTCTTGCTTACAAATTTTGAACATAAATCCAAGATGTGCTTTAAGAATTGCCAGCTCTGTTAACTCTTCCAATATACTTAATCTCTAACTGTGCTTTACTGTCATTGCTTTTCTGTAATTTTTTAATCCTTTCCTTCAGAATCTGTCAACACTAATTTATTTGTTTTTTGGTCTCTTCATTTTGTATACCAATGTCTTTATTTCCTCCTTATCATTACTTTGATAATCCATCTTTTGTCTTTTGTTCTATTTAGCACATTCTAACAATAAATAAACTAAATCGGGCATCTTTTTAACCATTTAAACATTTCAAACATATTACCTATAATAATCACTATTTTGTTATTCCCTAATCTTGCTCCATTTACATTAGTAATCTATGAAATGCTACCTACTACATATGTAAACATTTTAAAAATTAAGAAGCTGATGTTACTTTTTGCTTCCTTAAACATTTCTGTTATTGACTTCAATGGACTGATTGTTTATATCTCTCCAAAATTCATATGTTGAAATCTTAAACCCAAGATAATGGTATTAGGAGGTGAAGCCTTTTGGAGGTGATTAATGTATTTAAAAAAGAGACCCCAGGGACTCCTTCGTCCTTCCTTCCATGTGAGGTTACAGTAAGAAGAAGGCCGTCTATAGGAAGCAGCCCTCTTCAGACACCAAATCTGCTGACGCCTTGATCTTGGCCTTCCCAGCCTCCAGATTGTGAGAAAAAAGTTCTTGCTGTTTATAAGCTAGTCTATGGCATTTTGTTATAACAGCCAGGACAGGAAAAGGCATTGATTATTTATAATCTTATGTTATATAAAGAATTGTATTTATTTGTAAAAATATTAAATTTACCTTCACTTTCAAATATGTAGCTACAAAAGTTAAGAACAGTGTTTGAAATTCCTTATACGGTTTACTTCTACTAGACATAGTTCAGTGTGGCTGCTGTAATTTTTTCATTCATTCATTCACTCATATGTTTTTCAAGCACCTATCTATGTCTAACATAGTGAAATAGCAATTTATAATGTCATAGATACAGTTTTTACCATTTACTTAGGAACTTCGTGAAATATTCTTTTTTTCTGAAAATATTGGACTAACAAATCAAATTAAAACTGATTATTTTAATGTAAAAATCCTTTTAAATGCCCCAAATCGAATTCCTTACTTTGAAAGTTAATTCACATCATAACATAATTATTGAAAATAATGTATGTATTAGTACTATACTACTGTGGTATTACACATGAAGACTCAAACTTTTAATGTCTCCATCAGTGTGACTAGAATTCTAATAAAACCTGTTTGTGTGCAGCATATTTTCCCCAAATAACTCAAAGCAGTTATACAAGTATCTTTTTTCAGTCATAGCCCATATTAATCACATGCTCTAGGTTGCTGTCTCTATTTAATAGATGGAATGTTATATGCAAATAGACAAAAAAGAGAATGTTTAAGAAAGATTTTAAGGATGAATAAGAGTTCTTGAAACAAGGGTAGATGGAAGGGGAGAGGACCTCAAGCAACATGTGCAAAATAAATGAAACCATAATATTACAGAGTGTGTGTCCCTCTCGTGTGTTTCACTATGAGTTTCATTCATTCATTCATTTATCCAAATCATTGCCTCTGTTACTACAGTATATAAATTTAAACATGTGGACTGAGTCTATTTGTTTTTGTGTTTCTAGTACCACGCCTGGCATGAAATAGGGATGAAAAAATTATCTGGACTAAATAATTAAAATTATTATTATCTTTTTAATTTTAAAAAGTTGATCTGACCTTCTACAGAATCGGATGGGCAAAATTACATCTTCGAAGTCACATATGTTGCAGTAACTGAAAACTCTTGAATTATTTTCATTCTATCATCCCAAATCAGTATATTGAGGACATACTTTGTGCTCAATCCTACATCAAAAAAGACTGCCTGAACGTTCCCAGCGTTAAAGAAAGGAACTATTAACATTTCATGTGAGTCCACCATTACTTCATAGATTCTAACCTTATCTTGAGGAGAACTAACTTTTCTTCATTGAATGGAAAAGAGCAATGCAGACTGTCAGTGCATTACATACTTCTTTGCTCTGCTGAGGTGCCTTTGCTTAAGTGAATGCAGATTTGCTGACTCGTCTTCTGGAGGAGCAGGGATTCTCCATCCTGTCCCCTAGTGTTCTCTTTGATTTTCTCTGACAGTGAGAGGCTAATGATTGTTCCTACCCATGTTCCCTGCTGTTCTTGAGAGAATGCCAAGGATAGCACAGTGTAATTTAAGGGATTAGGCTTTAGGAGCCAGATCAACCTAATTTCACATCTCAGCTCTACTACTTTCAGCCTCGTCACCTTGGGAAAAGCCCTCTCTGCCTCAGTTTATTCTTAATTCTCAAATTGGGAGGCTCAAATAGGCTAACAGGATAATGCATGTAAAGTAACTAGTACAATGCCTAATGCATAATAGGTATTCAGTGGTTATAAATTCCCTATCTCCCTTCTCTTTTTTCACGAAAGTTTATTCAATTCCCGCACTAGAATAAAGGTTATTAAATCCAACTCCCTCCAGTAAGAAGAAATAATTTAAATATATGTGGAGTAATCATATCAAAATACTGTCTTAACTATTAGCAAACCCAATCAGTAAAATAAAATCTATACTGTCCTTAGAGAAGATCCCTCAGCATCCCACTGACATGCTAAAAACGGTATTCTTATATTTTCCATAGGAGTCCTGCCATATAGATTAGCATAAATACCGTAATCTGCATTCTACATATGCATTTTTTTATTTGTACATGATGGTATTCACAAAGATTACTATCACTGTATGCTACTAAGCCTACAATGGTTCACACTCTATGAACAGATTATGCTATGCTGCGCATATCTTAAAACTGTTCTATTTTTATTCGTAGTTAAAGCTACTATTTGCAGAGCACTTTGCTGTCTGTAACCTTTCCTCTCTGGTTCTAATTTGAATGGATGCCTTGGTCTGAAAAGAGCTTTGCCTATCCCTATTGCTCTACATTCTCTTCTTGTTACTATTGTGACCCACTGCCCAGAGTAAAATCACAGGACAGAAGCTTCTTTAAGATTTCTCCTGCCCTCTCTGCTGACACTCTCTTTTCCAGCTCCCATTCCAAAATTATTTGAACATTCTACTGCTGTACATTCTCCCCGGATATGCAGGAATTCTGTACTAAAATAAGCATTCCTTTATTGCCAGTTCACAGATATACACCAGTACTTAATCCCTAGGGTCTCTTTCCTGCTATTTAATGTACCACTGCTCAAGAATTGATGCTTTCCAGTTTTCACGGAAGACTGAAAGCTGAACATTTCCTTTGCTTTACAGTGCTTGGTGCTCTGGCCACATTTCCTTTACATTCTTCCCACATGACTTGCAGCACTCAAGGGCAATGGCTGAGTAAAAGAAAGGCAAAATGTAATGCTTCCGTGTCTTCACACTCTACAAAATACCTCACAAAGAACTGTTTCCTTGTGCCCCAGGACTCACGCCTCTCATTGCCCTTCTTTTTCCTTCAACTTACTGAGTTTCTACTCCTTTCTAGGAGTGTCACTTAGAAATAACATTAACAGGAAGAGAGCAGTAGCAACTCTCAATAATCCTACTAGGCACAATGAGAACATGAATGCCCAAATTGTATGTGGTATGATACAAAGACACAAAATTGGGGTCCACAGACCTATGTTCAAATGCCAACTGCACCAAGCTTGAAACGTACAACTTTGTACTGATTCATTTCTTTCTTTATGGTTCAGTTTAATGTCTTCGAAACTGATATCATTAAATAAGATAATGATCATCCAGCAGCATTCATTCAATGGTGGCTGGTAGGGCTTATTTTATTAGTACATTCTAATGATCCAGCTCCTTTACAGTGTTTTTTGTTCATTGTCATTCTAGCTTTCTGCATATTTTTCCTATAGACTGTATACTTATGTCAACTAAATTATGATGTCTGTTCTTCACTTGTGAGCTGTTATCTGCAAATATATTTTTTCTATCCCATTTTCACACCATGATTGTTAGCACTGCATTGTAGTTAAGAATATGAGTCCTGGGATTCTGTCCTCATCACAGACTAGTTTTGTGATTTTGGAAAAAATCACTTAAAATCTGTGCTTTGGTGATCACTTCTATAAAGGAGAAAAATTTAAGCACCTAATTCACAGGGTCATTGTGAAAATTAAAATAGTTAATGTTTGCAAAGCCCTGAGAACAGGGGCTGGGACATAGTAAGTGTTCAATAAATGACCACTATTATCATTAGCTACCCTTCCATGATCTGTTTAAGGGATTTAGTATGTTTTCTGAAGTGCAATATGTTACTGTATTATTATCAGTCCATTCTCATTCAATTCTAGCCATTTCTTAACCTTTATTTCAGTCAACAGAATTCTGACATTTCTGATATTTCATGCACAGGCTACCACCTGAACCAGTTTAAAGTGGAAAGAAAATTTGACTACAAACAGAAGATAGAGTCCATCCTGTCTGACATTACCTCATGCCCAAGCACATTATTCATTTATCTTTTGAATGCCTTTTGCAGCCCACATTCCCTTTCAGTAATGGGCAGTCCATTATACAGTATTTTAGATCTCACTTAAATTTGACTTGTGTTTTCGTCTTATCCTAATACTGTAATCCACATGAGGCACTCAGCAAAGTATGTAATCAGTGTTTAAAATGTTCGCTGTTAATATGGTTTGTGGGCGACGTCTGTGATCACAGTGTGGAAACGGCAAGTGCACATGTTGTCTTTTTCTGCATGGGCAGTTGTGTGTGTTCACTTGACTCAAGCTTGTCTCTTCTGATTATGACAGCCAGCCACTCTGCAATCCAGGCTCTGCTAGTAATAAATTATGACCCCAAGCAGTCCAAGTACTTTTCTCAAATTATGAGCTATTTGAAGAATACAAAGAAGAATGAAGAATGATATAATGAACACCCATGATATCTACCACCTACTTTGCCAAATTTTAGCATTTTCATTTCTTATTTCACTTTTTCTAAGAATTAAAGCATTAGAAACATAGTCATAAGCCTGTGTGCACGCCTCCTTGATTCCATTCCGTTTCCTTACTCCTTCTGCACTAATACAATTTTTATATTTATCGTTTTAATACATGATTTGTACTTTCACACCTAAGTATTTACCCATACAAATCGAGTTCTATTTCACTTTCTAAATTTCACATACAATATTATACTGAATATTCCCTTCCTCAGTTAGCTTTTTTTCCTTTTTTCAAAACCAATGCTTTTGATTTTTATCCATGTTTACCAAGAAAACTCAAATTCACACATTTTAAATGCTTTATAGCATTCTATTGTATAAATATAGCATAATTTGCTTACCTGTTATTCTGTTTAGAAATACTTGGGATTAAAGTTTTTTCTGTTTTTTACTATGACTTTTTATCATGTTTTTCCTTAAACACTGTGCAAAAATTTCTTTAGTATATCTACCTAGAAGTGAAATTGCTGTATCAAATGACAGTGTCTACTAAACTATTATCAAATTGCACTTCAAAGCAGTGGCTCCTACATCAGGGTGTGACAGTCTCTACTGCTCCACATACTAGCCAGCACCTAGCACTGTCATGCTTTTTATTCTCTGCAAATTAGTACCTATGTCATATCGTTTTCTTATTTTAGTTTGCATTTCCCTGATTATTGTTCACTTTTGTTTAAATTGAGAAAACTGGTATTTGTAGTTAAGAATCTAAAATTAATACTTAGTGACTGCCTCTTTATATATTTTTCTGTCTTTCATATGCTTTTTGAAAAACTAGTACATATAGTTTATATATTATCTGTGAATTTGTTCTTGGGATTACATAGTCAAATGTCATGTAGAAAAGATAAAAGGGTACAAATAAACTGCATCTATTTCTTTATTATGTTTTAACCAACATGCTACTGTGAAATAATGTAAACTGGCAAAATTTTATATTCAGCTGGTGTGTTCATTATTCATATGTAAGAGCAAATATGAAGTATGAGAAACATATAAAAGAACTGAGTATAAATGTCCACTGAGCAAAGCTTCAGTTTGTTCCTACTTGTGCTATCCCACATGAGTATTTAATAAATGGCTTCTGATGACACAGTAATCATAACATCATGATGATAATCACTATAATAATTATGATCAGTTAACTGTTCATGTTTCTGAGCTAGGCTCAGACACCACTGTGATTATGGTTGACTGCTCTCCTTTTAAATGCACAGTTTTCTTCACCCTAACTCTACTTTTATTCCATAAGAACAAACTGAGATAACTCTGGTTTGCTGAGTATCTTTTAGGGCTCCTATTTTTAAAGCTAAGTGTGATGCTAGGTTTTCCGTCAAAGGCCATTTAAACTAAATCAGTCTACATCATTCAGTGGTACACCATGGATATTTTAAAAAAAAAGTCACAATTTAGAATTGTACACAAATTCTTGTCTACATTTGTGACAGTATTGAACTATTACTTGTAATTCACAAATCTTTCTCATCTCTCATCATCAATGAGTAACACAGTGAATTATCTCTTCTGGAAAGATATCTGGTTGGCCCTCTGTAGTTTTGATTTCCTTCATTTCAGTCAACAGAATTCTGACATTTCTGATATTTTATGCACAGGCTATCACCTGACCTACTTTATAGTAGATTCAACCAACCATGGATCAAAAACATTTTTTTTTAAATTGCATCTGCACTCAAGATATACAGACATTTTTTTCTTGCCATTATTCCCTAAACAATGCAGTATAATAACTATTTACATGGCATATATGTTATATGAGGTATCATAAGTAATCCAGAGATGGATTTAAAGTATAAAGGAGGATGTGCATGGGTTATATGCATCATTTTATATCACAGATTTGAGCATCCACAGATTTTGGTGTCAGCAGGAAGTCCTGCAACCAATCCCCCATCGATAACAGGAACTACTGCATATGCAAACTAAAACATATACTCCTAGATTCCTAGCATATATTTCTAGTTTTCTTCTTCTCTGGATATTTTTTGTTTTCTTCTTTGCCAGCTCGATATCTGAATTCATAGATCTCTATGGCATCACAAATTATTTGTATTCAGAATTGAACATGGAACTCCCTCTAACCACCCTCCAAGGCTCTTCAGTGAAGAGCACACCACTCATCCATTGCACCAAACAAGATCATGTGGAGGAATGCCTTCCTCCCTCATCCCCAGAATTCAATCTATCACCAAGTCTTTTTCATATTCTACCCCTAAATCATCTTGGAATCTACTCCCTTCTTTCCACCTTCACTCCCAACACCATCATCATGTCTCACCTCTTTACTTGAGCTGCTCCCTTTGCCAAGAAGCACCACCCTCATTCCTTTTAGTCTTTTTTTCCACCTTGTTGTTTTAATTTGCACTTCTGTGATTTGTAAATTAATACCAAGATTAAATATCTTTTTCAATTTAACCAAGGAGGTGAAAGATCTCTACAATGAAAACTACAAATCACTGTTGAAAGAAATTAAAGAGGACACAAAAAGATGGAAAGACATTCTGTGCTCTTGGATTGGAAGAATTAACATTGCGAAAATGTCCATATTACTGAAAGCAATCTACAGATTCAACACAATCCCCAACAAAATACCAGTGTCATTCTTCACAGAAATAGAAAAAACAATCCTAACAGTCATATGGAACAAAAGAAGACCCTGAATAGCCAAAGCAATCCTTAGCAAAAAAAAAATAAAAATAACAAAGCCAGAAGCATAACACTACCTGACTTCATACTATACTACAAAGCTATAGTAACCAAAACAGTATGGTGCTGGCTTAAAAGCAGACACTTGGCGCAGTGGAACAGAATAGAGAACCCAAAAATCAATCCACATATTTACAGGCAATTGATGTTTTATGAGGGCAAGAGGAGCATACACTGGAGAAAAGACTGCCTTTTCAATAAATGGTGCTGGGAAAACTGGACATACATATGTAGAAGAATGAAACTAGACCCATACCTCTTGCAATATACCAAAATCAACTCAAAATTGATTAAAGACTTAAATGTAAGACCCCAAAATATAAAACTACTGAAAGAAAACATATGGGAAACACTTTAGGAAGTAGGACAGGGCAAAGACTTTATGAATAAGACCCCAAAAGTATAGGCAACAAAAGAAAAAATAAACAAATGGGATTATATCAAACTAAAAAGCTTCTACACAGCAAAAGAAACAGTTAACACAGCAAAAAGACAATCTAGAGAATGGGAGAAAATATTCATAAACAATGCATCTGATAAAGGATTAATACCCAGAATATATAAGGAACTTGAATAACTTAACAGTAAAAAAAACAAGTAACCCCATTATGAATGGGCAAAGGAGCTGAACAGTCATTTCTCAAAGGAAGATACACAAATGGCCAACAGATACATGAAAAAATGCTGAAACATCGCTAAGCATCAGGGAAATGCTAATCAAAACCATATTGAGATATCATCTCATGCCAGTCAGACTGGCGATTTTAAAAAAAAGAGAATAACAAATGCTGGCAAGGATATAAAGAAAGGTGCAGCCATTATGGAAAACAGTATGGAGTTTCTTCAAACAATGCCAGATAGAACTGCCATATGATCCAGCATTTCCACTGCTAGGTATATACCCAAAGGAATAGAAATCATTATGTTGAAGGGATACCTGCACTCCCATGTTTATCGCAGCTCTATTTACAATTGTTAAGATTTGGAACCTACCTACATGTCCACCGTCAAATGACTGGGTAAGGAAAATGTGGTATATATACACAATGAAATACTACTCTGCCATAAAAAGGAATGAAATGCTGCCACTTGCAGCAACATGGATGAACTTAGAGAGAATTATGCTAAGTTAAAATAGCCTCACTCATAAGTGGGAGCTACAAAAAAAAAGAAAGAAAAAAAGATACAGCAATTACAATAATTCATTAAACTTTCAGAAGGAGAGATCAGAACTTAGGCCACCAGAGGAGGAAAAGGGGGAGAGGGATGAGGGATTATGAGAAATTGGTAAAGGGCCACAAAAAATTATTACATTGTGCAATGATATATATAGTAATTACCATTATTTGAAGATCACATATTGCACACAGTTATTGATATTCAATGCTGTATCCCACAGATGCATACAATCAATTATGTTTCAATTAAGATACACACACACACACACGCGTGCGCGTGCGCGCGCGCGCGCACACACACACACACACACACACACATCTGTTCACATTCATTAGCCATTTGGGTTGTTCAATGTAGCTATTTTTAAAACCAAATACAGTCAATATTTGTAAATACTCTATGTGTACATGTTTATTCTACTTTTAGCCCCTTTCAGTCTTCATCTTTTAGCTGTGCACTGGCCTTCCCAAGGCCTAGCTGCTTCCTTGCCTGCCCTCCACACCCACTAGTGGTGAGGTAATGCCTCCCAGAATTTCTTCTTGGCATTGCTACCACACCTGTGCACTGTTTGTTTACTGGTCTCTGTCCTCCACTGTACCACGAAACCTTTGAGAACAAATTATTGCCAGCACATAGTAGAGTACACAGGGCTATCATAAATGTTCAAAAAATATTTGCTGCAAAAATTGATTATAATTGATCTAATGAGATGGACATTTCTAAGGAAAGTAGCATTAGATTTCTTTTCCTCTTTTGTTGCTTTTGACTAAGTAATGCTTCTGCTTGATATAACAATGGTGAGCTTCCAAAAGTCTTTAAATAGTTTCATACTAAATTATAATTTGGAGCAATGCAATAAATACAAATGTCTTAAAGAATTCAAAGACCAAAGAGCATACATAATTGGATGTAGACACCACAGCATATTGCTGTAATGCTACCTTTGTTATCAGTATAACAAAGAAAACATCCCATTTCTTCCTGAAAGGTATATTTTTTGATCTGTAGTTAAGTATCAGTTACCATACAGAAGACAATGTGTGAGAAAAAAAATCTATGAAAACTATTATTTTCAGTGACATTCTGTATACCAGAGAAAGGTCTGTGATGGGTTGAAATTTAGTTTAACAAACAAACAGCTGTCACAAGGACTCAGTACCCACTAGAATGTTTCTAACGGCACACGTAAGTGATCTATGTTAAACCGCACTATGATTAGAGTACATTTAAACTATATACATAAATCTGTATAATAGTGAATTTGAACATTCCTAAGTGAACATTCTTTAAAACATTGAAAAACCATGAACATAATCTGAGTTGCACTTTTAATATTCATTTATTTTACAGAAAAGCTTACTGAGAAAATATTACCATTAATAAAGTAACCTAAATTTAAATTTTCTAATCCCATAAAACACTACCATTAATAAAGTAACCTAAACTAAAATTTTCTAATCCCAACAGATATATGTGTACGTGTGAACTATATCATGTATGTGTGTGAACTATATTATTTACTTGACCTTCAAATATTCCTTTGCCTACACAAAGATTTGCTAATCTGAAGCCATTTGGGAGCTACTGCTAGCTCATACATAAGAAGCACTAATGAACTGGTCAGAAAGCAGGGGCCATGTATTGGGGACTTTGTATACCTAGTGCCTAGCATGGTGTCTGCCATATAGCAGGTAGGCAATAAATGGCCAATTGAATGAACCCAAATATAATATTAGGTCTATACAATATTATAAAATTAATCCTGTTCATATTATCTGAGACAAAATGCATTCATAAAAGAAAACCATAATAAAAAGATAAGCTTATGTTAGACTGAGGCTTCCAGATTACTGAAAATAAATTCACATGCATCTACTGAGATGCTTGGACCACTTGGTATGCATAATCGCTGCACTTTCAGTGATAGCTCCTGCTTTTGGCATGGATTTAATAAAGGAAAGTGATGAACTGTGGAAGTCCTCAGATATAAAGTCTTTACAGAAAAGTGTCAGGGTGAGTGTTCTGTCAGTGGCATGAGGATCCAGTGGCACTGATTAATTTTAGTGTCAATACTTTATATGGTAATGTGTAGATACACAAAGCACAGAATTGAAAATATATTATACATGTAGTTCTTTTTACGTGTGTGAACATTATTGCTGGTGGCCAGAATCTTAACCTGTATAATTCCATGGGAATTTTTTCCATGAATTTACCTAAGGTGAAACTCTTGCCCTGTATCTTTAAGTTCTTGCTTTAGCCCCAGGCTTACTGTGAACTCTACAGTCAGGCTGCATAAATATTCTCGAGCTTTGCTTTGTGTGCCAAGCTTTCCTGGGAATAGCACAGGCAGTAGATTGCAGTTTAGGATTTCAAAAATGTTATAAATTCTGTGATAACACATATTTTCACAAAAACTGATGTGTGTTTTAACTTGCTGTACTCCCCCATTCTACACTTTTAGATGGAAGAGATAGTAGGGAGTAATAGTGCCTGCCCCCAATTTAAAAGGAAAAGACATAGATATCCACATGAAAGAACAGAAGATTTATTAATGTTAAATAGAATAAATAAAATACTCTCTAAAGTATAAAAAAGATTAGTCAGCAATAAATCCTGCAGTACAGGCTGATATGCAGTGCTTAAAGTCTCATCAAGCCTTTGCTGAAGACAGCCACATTATGGATCAAGACAATATATTTAGCATATACTCCTAGCGTGCTTGCTTTTTTATTTTGTTAAACTTAAGCTAGAGACCTACCACATTTTACATTTATGGTTGGATTCTTTATATACAAAAGCCCTGATTGCACTTTTTGCATATTTTATAAATTACTAGGTTAAATAAAACAATGGAATGCATGAAATAATGTAGAGTTTACTTGTTTTCTGAAGGTTTCAGACAGAATGCTTTTTTTATACTCATTTTTTCTTTTGCTGTCACAAAACAGGGCCCTGCATTTCAGGTTAGAATCAGTCAGGCTGATCTCAGCAGCTCAGCACTCTAGGTTCCCAGTGGGGCAGCCTGTTCGTGCCTGTGCTCCCCATTGGGGTTTAGGCTGACCTTCGGGACCTCTGCCCACCCTTTGGGGAAGACACAGTGTCTCAACCCTGCGAGTGCAGAAGGCTACAGAGAATTATAATAACGTACTTCACTGTTTAGATAACGTTCTATTGCTGCTCTTCTGAAAAGCAACCCCCTACTGAGATGCCTGTGACCAAAAAATAACTCTCATAATGAGGGAGGAAGGCAGCTACACAATGGGTGGTGTAGAGACTTTTGGTTGGTGATGATTTATATAATGTTGTTGAATGATGTTGTAACGAATGCATATGGTTTAAAAATTGTAGATAATAAATCTACAATTATAAATCTACAATTTATACTGACTTAATTTGATTTCATTTGTATCGATTTAAGCCTGTGTTTATCCACTTGCTTTTCTATAAAGTATACATAGTAATCTAATTTCTAAAGAAAAATGTGCTATTTTGATCCTTTAAACAAGAATGTGAATTTATTGTTGGATCTAATGAGATATCCAAAATTTTTTTTATTGAAGCATAATTGATTATACATATTTGGGGGTACAATACTGACTACCATCACTTGTGTACAACATATGTTGATCAAATCAATATTATTAGCATATTCATTATGACATATCATACTTATTCTTTATGCCCCTTATCCATTCTCTACCCCCCACCTCTAATGATCATAGATTTGCTCTCTCTTTCTGAAAGATTAATGGTTTCTCTGTTGATTTGTTGCCTAGATGCTCTGTTCAATGCTGAGAGAAGGGTGTTCAGGTCCCCCACTATTATCATAGAGCAGATGCTTGTTCCGCTGTTACTCTGGAGTGGGCTTTGAGGAAAGTAATGTCCTCTTATTTTTTTGGTCTCTGCTGGTGACTCCCCTTGTGTCAATGCATTCGGGTATCTGGTGGGCCACCTGCATGGTAGCTCTGTCTAGTGCTGTGGCACTGGTGGCTGTTGTGGGTCAGTCACGTGGAAGTGGGACTTTTGGCATGCTCCTTGCCTGGTTGCAGGCAGAGGGGCTAGCCCTCAGCTCCATGTCTCGGGACCCCAGGCAGGCTCCATGGCTGCCTGGTTGCGGGTGGAGGAGGTAGCTCTCGGCTCCATACCTCAGGACCCCAGGCAAGCTTAGTGACACGCCAAGTTGCAGGCGGAAGGTGTGGCCCTCAGATCCATTCATCAGGACCCTGGGCAGGCTTGAAATTATTTTAAAAGAAGAACTTGTTATTAAGAATGCAAAATGTGGGTTTTGACTTCCAAAGGTCTTGATCTTCTCTATGGCAAATCTCCAGGTCATTATCATCAGAACTGAGTTGGACAAAAATGAAGATGACAACACTGCTTTTCAGATTCTGAATATTGCAATATTAAATTTGGAGGTCAAATCAGCATTTAAATATTTGTCAAAATGATTACTAACACTTTTGGGAATTCAATTTGAATTTTGAAATTAATTAACAAAATTACAATAATTTGATAAACAATATTAGGGATTAAAATACCAGAATTTCTGCATCATAGAAAGATACATACACAGGCCTCGTTTTAACACTGCCATATGGGAAACTGAAGTGAATTATTTGAAATTAAAAACACTGCTTAATGTAACTGTCAATTCTTAGTCTTCATCTTGCTGGCCCTGTCATTGCCACTTGACAGAGTTGGGCACTGCCTACTCTGTTAAATATTTTCTGTTCTTAGCTTCCAATACACTTTTCCCCCAGGTTTCTCTTTTACTTCTCTGGCCACTTCTTCCTAGCAAGCTCTTCCTCTCCTTCTCTAATTTTTAATTTTAGAGTGCCCCAGAGCTCAGTCCCTGGACTTCCTGTCTCTTCTGTCTATACTCATTCCATTTGTGATTTTAAGCAATATCCTCACTTTAAATACCCTCTATAGACCAATGACTCTTAACATTTTCATCTCCAGTCTGATACGTCCTCCAAAACTCCAGACTTATAATTACAAACTCACTTTGATGACTAATGGGCATCTCAAATTTAACACGTCCCAAATCCAGAACATTTTCCCAGACCTACTTTTCCTGCTGTCTTTCTCATCTCAGTTAATGTTAACTTCATTTTTCCAGTTGCTCAAGCCAGAAACCTTACAGGCCTTGGTGACTCATTACTTTCTCTCATATCCACATCCTCTCTGTCAGCAGTTCCTGCTTGCTCTACCTTCAAAATTCATCCAGAATATGACCATGTGTCACCCCTGTGCTGCTAACACCCAAGTTCAATCCACATCCTCTTTTGCTTCGATGATTGCAATAACCTCTTACCTGGTTTCTTTGCTTTTACTCTTGACCCCCTCAGTATCTTCTCAACATGTTAGCAAGGCTAAGTCTGTTAAAACATGTCAGATCATATTACCTCTTTGCTTAAAATTCTGAGTAAGGATAATATTCCAAACATTTAACAGGAAATATAACATGGGTCCTGACCAACTGAAATGTATGCCAGCATCAACCTGGTGAGACTGGACCAGTGCCTACCAACTGAATATCAACTATGCACTGATGGCTTCCCATCTTCTTGTCATCTCTCTAACATCACCTCCCAGTCTTCCCTCTGTTGCTCAGTTTACTCCAGCTCATAGTCCCCTTTATATTTCTCAAATATTTCAACCATGCATTCACCTCAGGGTCATTCCATCTAAAACTCTTTCTTCTGTTTGGTATGCTACTGCTCCAAGCATGAGAAGACCTTGTGCCCTCACCTTCTTCAGATCTTTATTCAGATATTACCTTCTCAGAAAAGACTCCCCTGACTATTTAATTTAAAATTGTAAGTCTTCCTGCCTCCAAATCTTGGCACCTCTTTCATAACGCTTATCACTGACTGTCATGCTACAAATTTTGCTTAAATATCTTATTTACTGTCTTTCTTCCCTACTATAATGAATCCCCCCAAGGATAAGATTTTTTTTTTTACTTTTATACTCATTACTTAGAACAAGATTTACATACAATACAATAAGTGCTCAAGAATATTTGTTGAATTAAAGGTGAATGAATAAACGAATGAATGAATGAATAAAAGCAATGTACAGTGTCAAGCAAAGAAATGCAGATCAAGGCTTGGCGATTGTACAAAAACATCCCTGCCTATCCTAGAATGGTATATTTTTTTTAAAGTGTTTTTATTTTTGTTATTTTCAGGCAAATTGCTAAATTTAACAGTTTTCTTTCTCTAGATTTCTAAATGGATCTGGGAATATATAAACAAGCACACAAATACATAGAGTAAGTCCACAATGTAAGCTTGGCTTTTTGGTTTTAATATTACACATTTAACATTGTGTTACTTTATCTAAATAAACTTACTTAAATTTACCCATTAACAATAACAGAGTGCTTAAATTTTTCTTCCTTTAAATTAGCAAAAGAACTTAATCAGATAAACAAAGAACTTGAGTTTTATATACTATGTCTTCTTTCCAGAACTTACCCTTTCCCACCTCCTTAACGGGGTGGGGGTGGGGGGAGATATTATCTCTGGTTCCCTATTCTTTTAGTTTTCTCTTCAGAAACTCTTTCTGGTTAGCACTGATACAAGCTCAAATTGTCAAATATGCTTCCTCCCTTAGGATTCATCCACTCATTCTTCACTCCTTGCAACCTGTGGTCTGTCCCCATTTTCTCACCTGTAGTGGACACAAGGGCCACTTAGTTGTGAATCTCGAGGGTTTTTCTAAATCCTTATCCTACCTGACTTTCTGTCAGCAACTGATATGGCTGACCATTCTCTGATTCTTAGAACACTGTTCTTCATTCCTTTTTCTCTTTCCATTTCTGACTTATCTCTCTAGGTGTTCTTTCTGATATTATTTGTTTGCCAGAAACAAAGAGGTTTTACTTAAATTGTTATAACAATTTCAGATACTTCCAACTTTTAAGTTAATTTGCTTATGTACTGAAATATATTGAGGGAATGAAAACCATAAGAAATGAGTTGTATACTCTCCCACAGAAATATCCTTTCAGTCTTAAGTAATACCATTTTAATACCCCAGTGCCTAATAAGAATTAAAAACATACTCTTCCTGCCTTCTAAGTAATACACTGTGGAAGACGTTTTAGTGGGCCTCTCAGATTTTCCTTCAGGAACAAAGTATTAATTTCCCCATTCAGGAGTGTTAGCTCATAAAAGCACAAAAGTTAGTTCCTCCCCACCAACTTTCCTAGCCAAGAGAGCTGCCTCATCAGAATCTGCACCCCTTCCCTGAGGGCACCCACATCCAATCACTGGTTGATGCGGGGGTACAAAAACTCAATGCCCCTGCTGCAATGCCAGACAACTTTAAAGAGCCATCCCAGGTTCAGAGCTCCTCATATCATCTGATATCTTCTTTATAGCTGTATCTATCACAGTGAACCTCTCCATCTGCCCAATCTCACTTCCCTTACTCCTTCCAAGTGTTCTTCCTACATGTAAATCTCTGTTTCAGATTCTGGCGGCAGGGTTCTACCATCTAGACATACATCATCTCTAATACTTAGTATCTATGCAATTGAAGGGTGGCAGAATATGCCACCCCAAAATATGCCACTTTGGTATAAGGATTATTTTGAACTAAAGGAACTGAAAAAACAACTGATACAGAAGACATACTCCAATCTCCCCATATCTCCCCATACAAGGAGAAAAGAAACATTCTTGTTACCAGAGATGAGGGGCCAAGGCCAAGAAATATTTGTACAGACTTTATTAAAATAACTCTTGTCTTCCTTAGCCTCCCCATACATTTTTGTTAGTTTTCTACACTTGCCACTCTTTACTGAACTTACTATAAGCATTTGGATTTTGCTAATTCTTTGGGTCCACATTTTCTTGTGTGTTTTTTTCATGTACATGTAAAATAAAATCTGTAAGCTTTTTTTTTTTCTGTTAATCTGCCTTATGTCAATTTAATTCTCAGGGGCAGCCAAGACACTAAGGGGGTAGAGTTAAAGTTTTGCCTTCCCTACATTACTTCAAGTGGTTTTTTTTCAATCCTCAAACAGACTGCCACTGAACACCTGCTATTTTGACTTTACTCTGACTGAAAAATTTAAACTAAAAATATTCTCCACAATAGAACCATATAGCCAAGAGAGTTTGTGAATATTATAATCTGCCTGATAACTTTCTTTAAAATTCCTATATATGGTACTAGAAAAAATGCAAGGTAATGCCTGCCCAACAGTGAGGTTATTTAGAATCATACAAGTTGCTCAATAGCTGCTTGTATAATTGAACTGAACTATAGGGAGAAGAGAGTTCATAGCTTTATTTTCAGCTAAATCAATTAAGACTTACTGTTTCTCCTTGCTAACCTGATTTTCATTATATGCACAAGAATGTTAGCCAAATGATATTGAGACATTTAATTATTTTTTAGCTATATTCACAGACACACAGACACACGCACACACACACACACACACATGCACACACAACTGGCTTGCTCTAATATAGTTAAAGAAAACTTGAACCAGAGAACAATCTCACTTTTTTAATACAGAGGTTATCAGATTACATTTTTGAAAATACAGTTATATGCACTTCTCAAAAGACAAATTTAAAGAAAAATAACCATGAAAGATAGAAAACAATATGATGGAATATATATATTAACAACATTCTGTTTAAAGAAAAACAATATAAATATCAATCCAAATAGAAATTTAGACAAAAATGTATACAATGCTGATAAAAGATAAGTGACTATCAACCGAGAAGTTAGAACATTTATTATTATGTATACACATAAGTACATAGTCTGGATAAACAGGAAACAATAAGTGAAAAAATATAGCATAATATAAAGAACACTTAATTACATTTTTATAGCCTAACCCCAACACATAAAAAACACATATACCATAGGTATGCCCAGAAATGTACTAGAACTCCACTGTTCAATGCAGTAGCTCTAGCCACAGGTGGCTATATAAATTTAAATTAAAGTTAAGTGAAATTACAATTACAAATTCAGTTCTTCAGTCACATTAGCCACATTTTAAGTGCTCAATAGCCATGGTGTTAGTGACTACCATATTATATACATTGAATACAGGACATTTCCATCATCACAGCAAGTTGTATTGGACAGTGTTGTTCTAAAATATAAATCAAACTTTGAACAGAGCAGGAATTGAGGGTAGTCACTGAAGACAATGCTGCATTGCACTGTTTTCTAAAATGATTTTTTTAAAGAACTGTACTCATAGATTAATTGTATTGGTTAAATTACTTGTATAAAGGAATTCCCACTCCTCAGAGAACTGATATATTTAATGTATGAATGCTAATCTATTGGACATTTTATATTTATGTAAATTTTGACCTAGATCATGATATATCACATCTAAATTGATTTTGAAGAAAACTTGGGCAGGCCAGTTCAGTTAAGTGTCTTACTAAAATGTCTTATTGTCATTGGAAAACACAATTTGAAACTTCATATCATGATACCAGGTGTCATGGACTGAATTATGTCCCCCAAAATACATATGCTGAAGTCCTAATCCCCAGTATCTCAGAATGTGACTGTACTTGGAGGTAGGGTCTGAAAAGAGATAAGTTAAAATGAGGTTATTTTAATAAGTTAAAATAATACATTTAAATAAGTTAAAATGAGTGATTAGGACACAGACACACATAAAGGAAAGACCATGTAAAAACATGGGGAGAAGACAGCCATTTACCAACCAAAAAAAAGAGACTTCAGAAACAGCTAACTTGCTGACACCTTGACTTTGGACTTCTAGCCTCCATATTTGTAAGAAAATAAATTGCTGTTGTTTACGACACTCAGTCTGTGGTACTTTGTTATGGCAGCCCCAGCAAATAATGCATCAGGCTTCACGTCTTTGTTACACCATGCTCACTCTCATACCTGTCAACTAACGATAATTAGAAATGCAATAATACTTATCATTATTCAGAAAAAAATCTCAAAATCATGATATTCAAAATGTAGAGCTTGTCTTCAGAATAAAATATTACAAGGCACTCAGAATTTCAGAACCTATCTCATGCTGAATAGGACATAGTGTTCTGGAGCAAGAAAAGCATTCACTTTTTATAAATGTACTTTTGTTTAGTTCTCTCAGCTGTGTGCAGAAGAAACAGAACAAGAGAATGGCATAAATTTGTGCAGTATATTGTCAAGCCAAGTGCAATGACACAAATTCTCCATGGCAGAAGAGATGCTTTAAGTGTTTGTCATGAATGGTTGAAGATAAAAAGATAAATTGTAATGCTATAGTTGCATCCTCACCATTTTTAGAGATTTGAAAGTATCCTGCCATTAAAATATTTGGCTGTCAGACTATATATTTTAGTGGTTCACAGACTGGGGAATATATCAGATATTAGAAACTCATGGGTTTCTAAGTAAACCCAGAGAAATTGCTAACAACACAATTACAGCTGTTGATACACTTAACAAGCACAAGCACTTTACAAAGTCAACTAGCATAATTTTCCTAACAACCCTATGAATTAATACTATCATTATACCCAAATTTATAGTTGTGGAACCTGAGGCACAAAAAGGTTAAATAACTTTCTAAAGGTTATTGAGACACAGCCAGCATTTGTATCCAAGTTTTCTGGCTTTGGAGTCTGTGCTTTTGGAGTCTTAACCACTATGCTGTAGCTTAGTTTTTAAGTGGCTCTGCTAACACTTGCTTTCAAGAGAGACTTACCCATGCATAGGTATATCCAGAGAAAAATGAATCATGTCAAGTATAATCCCTTGTCCCACTTAAATGTGTACATAAAGGTAAAATTTTAAAGTTGGCAAATCAACAGCCTTTAGGGATACATTTTCAGGTAGTGATGTGGAAAAACAAGAGAGAAAGTGATTACCGTAAAAATGGAGGTAGTATTTTCCTTTGTCAGTGTGGGAAGGTGGGGGGAAGGGAGGACTGTGGTTAGAAAGGGACACCAGAGGGAAAGCATCTGGATTAGAGTTTTTTTGACTAGGTGATGATTATATGAATTTTCTCTTTAAAACAACTCATTATGACGTATATTTATTTTTATTCACTTTTCTGTTTGTATGTAATTTTTTACAATTAAATCTTAATATATTTATATAGACAAACAAATACATCCAAAAAGATTTATTGGAAACAGAACAATATTGTATATCCCATCTGCAAATGTTTATGTAACATACACAAAGTATAGCAGCATCCAAAAAGCCAAACTTACATACTGCAAAATCACAGATTTTTTCTTTTTAAATTGCATATACCATAATGACCATAAAGTAAGTCATTATACAGATGGAAATGCTGAGAAAAGTTTCAACTAGACTATATATTCGTAAGAAATAAAATGTGATAAACATTTGTTATCAAATTTATTACCAAATTTTAGTCTCTTGGCAGGTATACTCATACATACATACATAAACATACATACATGTATATCTCACTCAAGCACTACACCAATTAAAAAGATTCCTATACTAAAAAGTATAATAATTAAAACCCAAAGCTGATTCATATTATCTGAAAGCATTTTAAACAGTCATTTAGATTTCCCAGTTAGAAAATATATTAGCCAACATTTATTGGTTAATCTTTATTGAGGTTTTACTCAGTGTCAGGTGCTATGGTAACACATTATACACATTCATAAACCCCAGCAATGAATTAAGCACCATTATCATCCTCATCTTACAGAATCCAGAGGTTAGTAATTTGCCCAAGTAAAACTGCTGGTATATATTGACTCTAGGATCTAGACTGGAGTCCTGTTTCCAAGACCTCAACACCAACTACATCGAAGCAATAAAAAAATTGAAGTGTGCCAATTAGTTGAATGCAATGTACATTATAGCATAATGTATTTTAATTTTTTTTATATTTCAATAAATTTCAAGTCGATCTGGAGCATTTATCTAGTTCCCATAGATTTTGTGTAGGGAATTCAATACAAGAATAGTGTCCAGAAAATAAAAAAGGCAGAAAACTCAACAGTCATGAGAAAATGGAAAATTTTAGAGCTTTTTTCTGTTCCTATGCCACACATCATAACACAGTGGAAATTAAATCAAAATATTGTTGTACATAGAACTTTTAAAAATAACAACTCTGTAGGTGTGAATATGTGGGTGTGTCTGTTTTAACCTGTATATTTGCTTAATATGTCATTTAAGCAAATATGATGTTTACCCCCCCCAAATGATGTTAGATGTCATTCATGCACTAAGAATATGAACCATAAAAGAAAATCACCTAAAGAAATCCAGATAATGGCATTTATATTTAATATGAAATCCAGCACTATTAATAAAGCAACAGGAAACTCTGTCATCATAACTGTGGGGTATTAAAGCATACCTATCATAAACATTAACTGTATTAGATTGTTAAGACTTTAAATATTCTCTTGAATATTCAACAAAGAATTAATGTGCAAAGTGAAAAAAGAGCAGACCTACTGACTTTTCCTAAATTTAATGACTAATTTCCAAAAGCTAATCAGAGTTTGTTGCTTCATTTCAAAAACAGTAATAAGAGTAATAACTAAGGATATGGCTCTTCAATTTAAATACATTACTTTTAAAAAAAAGACAATGACAAAATTTTCTTGAATAATTTACAACACAGTAATGTAGACTGATGTTCACTGCCATTGTTTATACACAAAAACTTGGGTTGAATTATTTCTCTATATTGCTTAACTGCTACACAAACACCATTCACTACACTGTAATGGAGATATTTTGAATGCCCAAAGACTTTTTGTCTTCACCTAGTGAACAGTGACTCAGGTTATCAACAATCACACAGGGAGGCAGCACCTGTTATTATAGGCATATGACAGAAGTTAGTATCTCTTTATCCCAGAGTTGGGTTCTACCACTTTCTATTTCAGTCACATTTATAGTTACTTTCCCTCTTCTAATATTGGCTTCCTCACTGGCAAAATCGGGATAATCAGAGTCACTACCTCAATTTGTTGTAAGGATAAACTTACACTACACAAAAAGCAACTAACTCTAGATCTGACACATAGTAGGCAATTTATGCCTGCCAGTTACTTTTTTCCCCAACTCTAACAAACTAGTTACAGAAAAGATATTAAATCAGTTCCCTCCTCCCTTGCCCTGGGCACTCATCGTCCTTTCCAGATCCCTCCATAGTTAGCACTCCAGGCAGTGAAGTTCACATTAGCTAAGCAGGCTCCTTATTGTTGTATCAATCTTCAATTTTATCTGGGTATTTTAGTGATTTTGTGGATAAAAGCTATATTCCAGAATAAGTCAGTTCTATTCTGCATTTCCCACAGGATCTAGAAGAGTGACACCTACTCATTAAATACATATTTTGAAATGAAAATAAAACTATATCTGTATCTAAAGAGCACAAGGTATTTAGTACTCATAAAAAACTTAATGAGTTTTTCAACCTACCAAACTAATATACAAGTTAATCTTTTATGCCACCTAAATTTGAAACAGAAAGAGAAGTTTAGTTTGATGTTTTACATCGACGTACCCGAAGAACTGTCACCAGTCTCCTTTCTAACCCACTCAAATGGGGCAACCAGTTGCATAACTCCACGGAAACTGCTCTTGCCAAGATCATACGTAATCTCTGCACTGTGAAAGCAGTGATCATGCCGTTGTCTTCCTTTCAAATTGAATGTAATTGACCTCTTCATTCCTGAAACCACTCTCCTCTCTTGGCCAGCACCCACTGGCTTCCTGTCTTGTTGATTCTCAGTCCTTTTTGGTGGGGGCATGGTAGGTTCATCCTTGAGGCTGTTTCTTCACCCTCTACTACATTCTCTCTAGGCCACCTCACACTGTCTCATTCACAAGATGCGTTCTGATTACTATAATGTTTAAATCTCCAGCAAAGAGTGGAGCCAGAACCAGAAGATGAAATGCTTAAGAGATGTCTAGAAAACCAATGAGTCTGTGCTGAGGAACGGATTACAGCAATGTAGAATATTCTGTTAACAAACTGCAGTGTAGGTTAGAGACGACCTATCTCTGGAATCCACTAACAGGTAATATATAGAAAGATGAGGACAATCCTCATTAAATATAAAAGGAATCTGATGTCCAAAGTTGTCGAACTAAGAGATGATGATATACACATATATATATATTTAAATCATGTAGGCTAATACCAGAAGTAGGAGCTAAAGCAGGTGAAAGTGGTGATACCTAGAGCATAGGATAGGAATGAGTAGCAGAGGACTGCCGTTCTCCTTATTAAGACTCAGCATTATTTGACATATTTTTAAAACAACATGCATTATTACTTGAACATATATGTAAACAGTTAATGCAAGTATAACACTCCCTGGAAATGCTGACCCCTGAGATCCCCACTCCCTGTATATCCCTATTAAAAGTTTTATTAACATTAAAGCCGGCCCAAAAGTTCTATCTCCTTAAATTGACTTTTTTCTATAGCAGAAAATCTTTTCTCTATCTTTTGAATCCATCTCCCATTGTCCCAATATAAATTTAACTAAGTTCATATCCAATTGTTTCATTTTTATGACTGAAATTATTTTCTGCATGTAAGTGGTCTCAATTTATTCTATTTCTTTTTTATGTACAAAGTTCAGTACTTCTTTGAGTTATTAACTGGCTTTGCTTTGATGTACTGAGTGACCTTTGCACATATACCTCTATTCCAATTAAATCTCAGAATGGATAGTAGGTAAGCACATATGATCAGTTAGCCACCTTGGCACCAATATTGTTGCTTGCCTATACAGCAATCATTATTATTAACCAATAAATCTGGAACCTTCTGATATAATAATATATTTGAAACTTATTGGGTTACCACATAAAATATATATATATTTTTTAAATCTACCATTTTTGGTCTGAAGTCAACAATATTTTCCAGTGTATTCATTTTCTATGATGTCATGACAAATTAGCATGAACTTAGTGACTCAAAACCACAAACATTAGCTTACAATTCTGTAGGTTAGAATTTCAAAAGAGTTGTAGCTGGATTCAAATCAAGGTGTCAGCAGGACTGATTCCCTTCTGGAGGATTAGAATGTGTTTCACTGCCTTTTCCAGCTTCCAGAGGCTGCCTGCACTCCCTGGCTTTGGCCCCCTTGCATCTCTCTGACCATTCTTCTGTAACCACAGCTCCCTCTCTTCTGAACTCATCTGGGAAAGGTTCTCTGATTTTAATTATCTGTGTAATAAGTTGGGTCGACCTGGATAACCCAGGATAAACTCCTCACCTCAAGGCTCATAACCTCTAATCCCATCTGCAAAGCATCTTTTGCCAATAAAAGTAACATATTTGCAGTTCTCCCGAATTAGGAAGGATGGAGACATCTTTGAGAGGCCATTATACTGCCTAAGAGACCCAGTATCATTGATGTAATCTTATTCATAAAAATGCTTAGTAACAATGGATATGTTGTAAGATCTAAGGAAATTATTTTATTTTCTGATTTAAATGTCTACAACATGTATGATTAGAAAGGAAATGTATATTCTAACATAGTATAGAAATTCTTCCTTAAGAAATATGTTTAATTTAGGATGAATGTAAATAATAAATGAATTTCATAATGCTTCTATTTACAAAGTAATTTTACATGTTATCTCAAACAAGACTACACTTTCAGGTAAACTACTGTAGCTCTATTTATAGACAAGAAAACAGGCAAGGTTATATTGCAATATTTCTGTACCATCAAGAGGTGGATTAACAGGTACAAAGTTACAGGTAGATAGGAAGAATAAGTTCTGGTGTTCTAGGCTGACTAGGGCTAATAATATTATATTACATACTTCTAAAGAGTTAGAAAAGATGACCTTGAAAGTAATCACCACAAAGAAAAAATAAATGTTTAGGCGATGGATATGCTATCTACCCTAAGTGAATCATTGTGCAATATATGCATGTATGGAAACAATACACTGTACCCCACAAATATGTACGGTTAAAAATGTTTTTTTAAAAAGTGGTAGAACCCAAACTAGACCTAGAATCCAGGTATGCTGACTCCAGGTCAATTAAACATGTGCATGCATGCACACTCACACAAACATATGTCTCATAAAATATTTTAGAAAATTTATAGAATCATATGGAATCGGAATTTTAAAAAGTCAAATGCAAACTTCTAAAGCAAAATGAATCCAATAGCATGAACTATAAAGGATAGTTATTATGACAGAACAAATTTTAAACTTGCCAATCTCAAAATAATCTTGCTAAATCAAGTCATATGTAATACAGTACACTCTTACTCTTGTAAGCCTTAGTATTTGCTTGCTATTGTGGGCAAAATATGGAAACAGAATGGTCTGATCCTTCCCTGTTAAAATATGTCAGCCTCCATTTTGTTACATAAATCACAATAATCATTATTTTGACAAAAGTCTGTCATACTTGTAATAAAGAATGAAAGTACATCTGTAAATCACGTTGCAGGCCACTGTGACTTATGACTATGTGAAGCAATCATCAATCAAATAATTTCACACTTAAAAAAATCAACAAGAACCAAGCACTTCCTTTTGTGATGATTTTTGCTTCTTCTTTTAAGGAATATTTTAGTGATTGTTTAGTACTGATTGGTCCAAAGCAGGGGGAGAAGATATAAAGAAGATAATGAAAAATAAACAAGAATTCTAAGTGTTTCTTCACCTAGGGTCCAGATGTGTATGTTATTGTGTGATTTTTTTTTCCTGATTAGTGATTCTATAGTTTTCATAATATTGTCAGAGTAGTGGGAGACGTAGGAAGTTAAAATCCATTCTATGTTGACTTTAAATAGTTGCAGAGGTCAACATTAAAATAATTTTTAAAATCGGTACAAATATTTTCTCTATAAAGAGTATTGACCATATATATGTATGTATACAGAATATATTTTTATACATATATGTCTCAGAAAGCAGTCTTTTAGCACAATTATAAATCTTGCTGGTAACTTCCTAAGAAATTTAGTATTAATCATAGAGCCTTCATTTTATTCTTTTATCAGTTTCATTTTAATGATTTTTTCCTGCAGCTTACACTAGCACATAAATAACTACATGGGATTTTTCTAAAAACTTCACAATCTCAACTACTTTATTTTAAATGGCATCTTTTCTTTTAAAGAGTTGGTATAGATTTATCCTCTTAATTTCTCAAAACTCTCCAAAAAAAGGTTGTTTTTCAAAGTCTTCCCTTCATTATCTATCTATATGACACGTCTTTTCTTCTAGGTAACATCATCACCTTACCTGCTGGCAATTTGGAGCTCATAAGGATTTTAGTAAAAACCAAAGAATTCAATCAAAGCAGAAGGTGGTTAATTTCCAAAATGTGTGAAGAAGACTGAGATCATCTAGCAGAAACTCAATAATTTATTTTTACCAGGGTGAAAATATTGCGTTTAGGGTCTCCTGTGTGCTTTGCACGGTGCCCTCATGGTACTAACATCATAGCTAAGCAGCTCCTAATTGAGCCACCTCAGAGAAAAAGGTGGTTCCTGCCATGCTGTGGGTCTCATCCCTTGCCATATCTGCCAGACTTTTATTTCTGCAGTCATCACGTCTAGCACCTTCAATTATTTTATCATGAACTTTTTCCCTTGAGATTTCATGTGCTCCCAGGTATCTCTTAACCTTAAAAATGAAGTGATTTACTTAAGTCTTATAACACACCCAGTTTTTCTGTTAATGTCCTCAAAACAGAGGTCTCTATAGTCTCCTCTTCACTATCCCATCTCATAGCTTTTAAGTAAAGCGCAATCATTTACTCATCTATTAATTTATCTTATTCAACGTATAGGCTAGACTTTGTGCTTATTGGAGCTATTTCCATCACAGTTCATGGTATAAGCCATGGTGTCTCAAAAAGCATGTGAAAGACATTGTGTTACTTTTCCTTGAAGCAATTTTCTGATCCAGTTATGATGATTTCCTTTAGGACAGTGTGGACTATTGGGCAGGTTGTGCGCTACACAGCTCTGGGGTACCATAGACGTGAATGTGAATGGTGCCAGTTGCAGCTGTATGAAGTGGTGACCCTGGACTCATTAGTCTGCCTACTACGTAAATTCTCCCTCTGTCTTTAGTGAGTCCACCTTAAATAAGTCTATTTGTATGAAGTAAGCTGTATCTCTCTCTTTGCTATCCATACAATTTTGTTCCCTTCTACATAACAAAACATTTCATCTAGCGTGCATCTTTGAGCCATTGGTTATATTCTTACATATTGGTGTAACATCAGGATGGACTTGTGTTCTTACGCTTTGTCCAAGTTGCCATTTTCCATTTTCTTTCTGGTATCCTCTCTCTGGTCTCTTTCTTAGCTGTTTGACCAGAATAGTGTATTTGGAATATGCTTACTGCCACTTCTGTCTTGGCTTCACAGTCATTGCATCCGACTTGTCTTTAAAAGACTAAGAGACTACAGAAACAAGAACTGCCACCATATCTGCCAAGCTAACCTCACTTCTCATCCTAGCCTTCCGTCCTAACCTGCCTTAGAGCCATTCACAAACATGGTGATCACAACTTTTAAAGTACTCCAGACTTCTCTGTTCTCTCCATTTTCTGAATTGATAATTTGTGAATATTCTGAACTACATTTATAGATTAGTGATTTATTGCATTCTGATTGCATATGTGCTAGTCCGCCTTCCCCAACAAATTTAGTGATTAAAATCAAAAAGGGGACATGGTAAACTTTTTAAAAATTTTATTGAATGGTTTTTTATTTCAAAAATTAATAACTAAAAATTACGGTAAAATTTCTAATAGTACAGAACATTTTAAAGTCTCTCTCATTCCTCCATCTCTTAAATCTCACTTCCTAGAGGCAACCGCTTGAACAGCAGTGTGTTCATGTGTGTTTGTGTGTCTATGTGTATGTGGGATACAGTGGATCATGCCACATATACTGTTTTGCAACTACCTTTTCCACTTTAAAATAAATAGTGGACATCTTTCCATGTCAATCCATATAAATCTATCACATTATTTTTAATGAGTGTGGAGTAATATATTCATTGGTACGGACAAACCATAGTATATTTAAACAATATGTGATACTAAATGTTTTTCATAAAAGCAACTTTCTTTAATAGTATATGAGTCTATGAACATACACAGAAGTAGATGGTCCAGTAAACAATATAGCTCATTCTTAATGTGTTCACCATTGAATAACAGGGATGTTTTCTAGGTAGAACCTGAATTGATAACAATACCTGGTTTTAGCATAATGCAACAAGTTTGACTACATTTTTTGATATATGTCAATGGACTAACAAGAATGTCAAACTTAGGGTTTTCAACTCAGTCACCTAGGGTGTACCAAAATTGTGTTAGTTGAAGTATGGAGCTTTCTCAATGTGTTACAAAACATCTGGAGCATTTCTGTCATTTAACTGACATGCATGACAGACCAGAAAATGCTGAATGTCAGCTTGAATTTTGTATTTTTGAACAGGCAACCTCTGTTCCACTGTTCTTGCTTTAGTGGGATTGACACAAGAATGGCGGAGAAAAAAAGCATTGCAAAAGAGTGTTCAAAGGCCAACCTTAGAATATACTGTTATAGAGATCAATTAAGTGTGTGAGGAGAAATTTGTTTTGAATATCATATTGAAGATCTGATGAATGATACATATTGTCTTGAGATAAGCCTCATTGAAGTCCATTAATTAGTTTTACAGCTTTATGACTAAACCTTCAAAAAATTATTTCAATATAAACAAATCTAAACAGCCAAAAAATACAACCGATGGATGCATGTCACGTAATCTTAAGCATGATGCAAACTATCACTTTTTTAAAAAATAAAAAGCAAAAGCCCTCAGCTTACGTGTTGTGGCACATTTTTGGAAATCTAAAAACCAAGGATCTTCCTCATTAAACATAAACAAACACATACTTCATCAATATAATCCCAGAGACAGAAAAATGGTTATCTTAATATAATTCATTTAGCTAAACATAAATGGAAGGCTTTTGGGAGGGCCAACCACTGCAGTAGATAGTGGTTTGGAAGATTTTGGATAAACTAGCAAAATAAAACCAACTCAGTATTTAAGAAGACGAATAAAATTGAGCATCAAAAGATAAAATAAATGTAGAATTAACAAATCTAGGGTTCAAGCAGTAATTAAATAATCCAGACTTCATCATTCTTTTAGAATAGAAAATGTGCATTTAAATGCTATTAATATTTGTTTTTATTTCCAATGATTTCCTCATGAGTAAAAATGTGAAGTATATTAACCACTTCCTCCCTCTTGGATGGTAAAACTGTTTCTTTGGACCACCTTGCAACTATTTCTGTGTCTACATTGTATCTCATTTGTTCTACAAAATTTAGCTCTTAGCAGTTTTGTTTAATCACTCCCAAAGGCTCATATTAGTGCTGTTGGCCTTGGTCCCAGGAGCCTTTTTAGATGCAAATGTGAAGTATATTAACCAATTCCTCCCTCTTGGATGGTAAAACTGTTTCTTTGGACCACCTTGCAACTATTTGTGTGTCTACATTGTATCTCATTTGTTCTACAAAATTTAGCTCTTAGCAGTTTTGTGTAATCACTCCCAAAGGCTCATATTAGTGCTGTTGGCCTTGGTCCCAGGAGCCTTTTTAGATGTAGGCTGTAATCCACTAGCTGACTGAAGCAAGGTCTCTCTAAAGCTCTCAAAACTTTGATTTGGTGCTATGCTATACGATTCCAAGCTGAGTTCTACTGCTCATTAGTTAAAAGTTAACTTCAAGATATACTTTGTGTGTGTTTTCTTTACTTTCATCTCATGCCCCCTAGATTCTCTGAGCTGTGAATATAAACAAATTCCTCTTCAGATTTATTTAAGAAAGAGAATGTCTTTCTTTTTTTGTAATGAGAGCTGTTTTCCACCTTTCTTCTTTTTCAGACAAAAGTCTTTACTTTCATCTCATGCCCCCTAGATTCTCTGAGCTGTGAATATAAACAAATTCCTCTTCAGATTTATTTAAGAAATAGAATGTCTTTCTTTTTTTGTAATGAGAGCTGTTTTCCACCTTTCTTCTTTTTCAGACAAAAGCATTAAGCATGCTCAAAAAATTATCCTAGGAATGGAAACCAGGAACAAATGAGCCCTTTTCTCCCTACATTTCTTTCACTGTTGGCAGAGAAGTATGAGCATCAACTGACATGTAAAATGGTCATTGGCTTAGGTTGAGCACGGGCCTGAAATATAGGAGACCAATCGCAACAGCAACTGGTCCAATGATGAATTAGGAATTGCACTCCTTTAAAGTCAGAAAATTTGGTTGATTTAAGAAACAGTAACACAGGAACTAATTGAGATCTAATGTTCATAACATATTTCTAAAATTAGGGCACACTTTATTGATGACAGCATACTGGTAAACATTACTATTATAAATAATAATGATTTTCCCCACCTTCTGCAAACTAAATAGAAATTTCTTCGAGATACAGGATTATGGCAAGTGGATGAATTCTATTCCACAGTCAAATTATCTACACTTCTACTGATCAATACCACTCAGATGGTGTCAGTAAGTTTTAGAGCTTACCCAGTTAGTAAAAATCATGACTCAAGTTTCAAACATAAATCAGTCTCTAGTGAAAGCAATTCTTTCCCAGTGTGTATTTTATTATTTTGTAGTGTGAAGATTGGTGGCAACGCTCCTTGAATAAGTCATTTCCTAAGAAGATTTAATCATCAGCAGCATCTCTTGTAGCCCTTTCGCACTTTCCAAACCCAGATAGTGATTATGTGTGGGCACAGGCTCCAAACACTAGCTTCACTATTCACCAGCTATGTGTCCTTACACAAGCCATTTTGCCTCCCTTTTCCCGAGTCTCCCTATGTGGAAAATGAGAGTAATAAAAGTACCAGTTCAGAGGGGCGTCATGAGCAATATATAAAATGATTCATGTAAAATGCTTCACACAGTACTTGACATAGTCAGCACTCACTAAAAGTTAACTATTATTCATATATTTTTCCAGTAAGCATCAACTAAGTGTCTAACTCTTGTGTATGAGGTGCTAGAGATACAAAAGACATAAATGACATGATCATAACAGACGTATATTCTAGTTAAGAAGATACAATTAAAAAAACAAAAAGAAATACAAGTACACATTTAAAAAGCAAAAGATAAATCATTCCAGAATGAGTGATAGGAAAAAAATAGGGTCAAAGAAGATCTCATGGAATAAGAGAATCCAATCTGCATCTTGAATTAAATGAAGCCTGCAGGTTAAAGGAAAATGGGAACAACTAATGAAAACAATGATACATCATACCAAAACTTGTGGGATACAGCAAAGGCAGTACTAAAAAATAGGGTCAAAGAAGATCTCATGGAATAAGAGAATCCAATCTGTATCTTGAATTAAATGAAGCCTGCAGGTTAAAGGAAAATGGGAACAATATTCTAAGCAAAGAACAATAGGAAAAGTTACAGAAAAGAAAATTAACAACATGGGATGGAAAAGGGTGATGCTGAAGTAATTTGGATAAGGAAAAATAAGGAGGCCCCACAAAAATAGAAGGGATGTTTGATAAAGAGGCTCTACAAAAACAGAAGGGTCATTTGTAGGAATATTATATAAGCTGTAGTTATTAAAAAATAAAAGTCTAGGGTTACTCATATATAAAAATGAGCAATAAAAAATCACTATAGTTTCTTGAAGAGGAGAATAACTTGTTAACAATTATGATTTAGAAAGGTTATGCCAGCAGCTGTAGGCTGCATGCACTGGGTCGAGGAAATACCAGAAGCACAGAGGTGGCAGCTGAGGCTCTGAGAGCAAATGAACTCTCGCTGAGGGAGTTATTAGAGGGGAAAAAAAGCAGAAAGCAAGGCCCAACTTGACAAAAGTCCACAATTAGCTAGCGCCTGTACAGGAGAGAGATATAAAAGATACAGGAGAAACAAGAAGAAGATGCAGTACCTAAAAAGTGTGGTCCCTGATGCACAAAGCAGTGAAGAAGTGGAAGAGAATATGAATTAGAAAGGGGGGGGCAAATTTGGGTTTGAAAGGAGTTACTAGGATAGAGAGAAAAACCAGAAAGGTCCTTTGACGTTGGATCATGTAGCACTATGTAGGATTCTTGCCTTATCCTTTCACCCACTAAAAGATTGGAAGCATGATGATTAAATCTTTATTTAAGAACAATAATTCTAGTCATAGTACAAAGGAAATAATGAGGACAGAGAAGGTTGGAGGCACAGAGATAATTTAGGAATTGCCTAAAATACTCAATGTGAGAGAAGTAGGCATAGGAATGAAGAGGAGAGGAATTTAAGAGACAATTGAGACACAGAATCAATATGACCTGGTGGCTAAGAGGCATCCTAAACAATCCAGTTTGAGTAGAAAGAGGAGAGGTTACAAAGCATGTATTTCAAAAAAGCTGAGAGTGAAGGGCCTGTAGGATGTCCAAGCAGACAGGCACTAACTTGCATTTGGAATCTGGAAGAGAGCAGCAGTGACTGCAGGTAGGGCTGTAAAGTGTAGGGAGACTTGTGCAGATGAATACTCTTAATATTTCTTGTGCTAGCTCCCCAAATGAAGGCTTTTCCCAATCATCAGCAGACCAGTTTAAACTAGTGACCATCTTAATTGAAGCTGGTTCTTATATGATGGATATGTGCCGTCTACTGTATTTCAAGTTAATTCAGTTTCATTGGGCAGAACTGTTATTTCCTTAACCATGCACAAAGTTAAATTTAGTACTCTTGTTTGGCTAGTAATTTTTAGAAATACTGAAATAAGATAAAAAGTAAATTATTAATTTAGAATTCAGGTTTTACAAAACAAAAATCTTTGATATTCTGTCAGGACAAGATGACTCGTAATATTACGTATAAAACTAAAAACATAATTTTTTAAATAATATCATTCGTATAAAGAAATCAATGTATTGGTCTGATACATTATTTGATAGTGGTTCTAACAAGTCTCAGAAATGTTTTGAGTAGCATTTGCATTCCAGTCCTGCCATATATTTATGTGAATTACTTATAGTAATGGTCTGGTTTTTATGACAGGGCCGCAATATGGAAAATACATGGAAATAGTTAAATGTGTAACTAAAATTAAATAAGGGCAGATTAGAATTTCTTGTCATTAAATGAAATACAGAAAATATCAAATAAATATCTTGGCACTGCTGGTTAGTTTAAAAGACAGAACATACCAATTCGAATTCAGTTCCACATTATATTAAGGGAAAAATTAATTATGTTATCATTATAGATGTGTAAAGTTAGTCATATACACAAGTAAATAATGTTTCTTTAACTTTTTATGAAGATTATTGTTTTAACAATATTTCAATACAGCAAGAAAAGATACTATGGCTTTGCTGAAAATCTGAGTCACACAACACACGATAAAGGAAAGGAGTAAGCCAATAATAACGTAAAACATGTATAGAATCCTGTAGCTACTATGCACTAGCGGTATTAACTTTAGGCTAGTCATTTAATCTTTCTGATATTCCATTTCCTTTTCTGTAAAATGTATGTAATAACTACCTAGAAGGGTATTTTGAGCATTAAGCTGGGTGATACCTATAATTCCCAAGAGCCAGGTAGACTTCCTGGTACTCTTCAGTGGGTTCCAATTAAACATCAGTCATCTAGAATGCTTTTAAATATCCCAGTGTCCAGGCCACATCCCAGACCAACTAAATCAGAATCTTTGCAGGGAGGACCCAGGCACCAGTATTTCCTTAAACTCTCAGTTAATTTCAAATGTGTAGCCAATTGTAGATATCGAAAAGAGCTCCATATACTAAAGGCATAGATAGAGAACATAGGACAGGTCCTATTTACTGATGTCTGGTAGTTGAGAAAGGAATGGAAGACCACAGTGGGAATCAGAAGGGTGTTCACACTAGAACATGGCAATTTGAGATACACAGATCATGGAGAAGGGGGTAGGAACAACACACAGTGACTCTAATGACAAATCTCTTCCATCATAATTTTGACTTGCTCTGCTAGATCTTTACAGTATCAGAAACATCTGCTTTATCTTCATGCCCAATTTGCTTTATTCCTTTTCCTTTTTAATTTAGCCTTTGACTTTCATATAATGAATGTATGCAAAGGAAAGTCTATTTTAAGCTATGGAGAATCTGTTACTAATACAGATGTACAGAAATATAAGTTAAAAGGTTTTCTAGATGTCATGAATTTTCCCACTCTAAAATTATTACACCAATTTACCTTTGCAGGAAAGAACATCAATCTTTCTTCCAAAACACTTCGAAGATAAATTGTCATCATTTAGTACCTTCCACTATAGCTCTCCTGTTCTAAGATGTGAAATATTTAAAATATATGAAGTATAATTTTCCTAAACTGTCCCAAATAAGATATTATAGCATAAAAATCTGGCAACATCTCAGGCTAGCCCGGTGGCGCACTGGAGAGTGCGCCGTCTGGGAGCACGGCGGCACTCCCGCCGAGGGTTTGGATCCCATGTGGAGACCGGTTCCCGCTCACTGGTTGAGTGCGGTGAGGGCGCAACACCGAGGGTTGCGATCCCGTTGCCGGTCCCTGGTGTGGGCGCGACACCGAGGGTTGCGGTCCTGTTACCGGTCAGTAAAAAAGACAAAAAGGAAAAAAAAAATCTGGCAACATCTTCAAGAAAATAAAATTCAAAATTCACTCCTAATTTAATAAATATGTATGTTTATTCAATTTTTGAAATGAATAAATACCAGGAATCAAAAAGAAATCTCAAGAAAAATATTATGCTAGTACCATTATTTAAAGTAGCTCAAACAACTAATTTTAAAATATGAATACCTTTTTAATTTTATTCTTTTTATGGTAGTTGCATAAATAAGGTAATGGGAAGTGTGACAGGATGCTACCAAATGTTCACAATAAGTGAATGTTTTTCTACTTAAATTTTTCATTTTTTTAACCTTCTGGTTTAACAGAATGTAATGACTGCAAAAATAAACGGTGAACTGATTTATTTCCAGTGAATCTGATGAACTAAGGCATCTAATACCAAAGACCCAATTGAAAATACTCATTATGCTTCTCAATGATTGAGATAATTGCCTGGACTCAACTCTGCACAAAACTCTGTAATTATGAAAGTTTTATAATCATGTAAGTTTAGACTGGAGCAATCCAGAGAAATCATGCAGCTCATTCAACTCCTAATTCCTCAGATGAAGAAACTGAGATTTAGATTACCTAAATCATAACCAATTAGTTGTAGAGCTGACATTAGCAATCAGGTCTCATGATTACCAAATCCAAAGTTTTCCATTTGTTTGTTTTCCATTATAGCATGATATCTCCTTTCATGCTAGAATTAAACGTATATAGATAGATAGCACACCAGCCATTCCTATATAGGATCCGAACCCACGGCGGGAGCGTCGCTGCGCTCCCAGCGCTGCACTCTCCCGAGTGTGCCACGGACTCGGCCCAAACCTTTTAAGTTTTAAAGTATACTGATTAAAAAAAATTTCTAAGAATACCTTTTTTTTTTTTTGGCAAGTATAGGTTCAAGTCTTGTAGAATCACATATTTAAATATTATATAATGTGTCAATGTGAACTACCATTTAGGATTGCTAACTAACTACTGTATGATTACATTTATTAGAAGACTATTTTAGCAGTTGCTTTCATCCACACAAATTCAGAACATCCAATTAGGTATCATCGTGATGTGTTGTTAAGTTAGTTCTAAGAATGCTGTTTTAAAAATTACTCTGCTATTTAAAATGTATTATTTGAAAATGTGTGGACCAACAACACTGACAACACTAAAAGCTTATTAGAAAGGCACAAAACAGGCTCCACCCCAAATCCCACTAATTAGTATTGGCATTTTAATAAGAGCCCTGGGAACTTGCACTTCCACTCAAGTTTGAGAAATAAGTCAGCCAGCTCTGGTCCCACTCAGGAAAAGGGACATCATATACATCTAGTCAGCAGTTCACATTTATCAGACATGGATGTTGAGACCTGTAGACTTATTTAAGAGCCCTGGGAACTTGCACTTCCACTCAAGTTTGAGAAATAAGTCAGCCAGCTCTGGTCCCACTCAGGAAAAGGGACATTATATACATCTAGTCAGCAGTTCACATTTATCAGACATGGATGTTGAGACCTGTAGACTTATTAAGATCTCATAGCTAATCTGAGGCTGAATTACAATTAAGGCATTATAAGTCTCTTTCAACTATACCATCCTAAAGCCCTATGAAAAACTGCCTGCCTCTGAGCACATCTAATACTCATACTGATAGAAGCTCCTTACTTTTACTTTGCTTGATTTATTCTCATCTTTAATGCTAACTTCTTAAATATAATGTTTACATAACTTAACCCTTTCTCTTTTCTAATATTAACTCTTATGGCTATGCATTCCCCTCTAATTATTGCTTTAATAGATGCCCCAAGTGAACATATAATATTTTCATTATTATTCAACTCAAAATATTTTATAATTCCAACCATTAATTCTTTGACTCATGAGTTTTTTATAAATGCATTTTTAAAAATTTCCAAACATATGGGGTTTTATAGCTATTTCACATTATTGATTTTTAGCTAAATTTAAGTTCTAAGAAGAAAATTTCATAATGCTAATTCTCTGAAATATGTTGGCACTTACTTTATAATCTAGAATGTATTTTGGATAATGTTTTCTGTGTTCTTAAAAATAGAATGTATTCTCCATTTGTTGGCAGCACTTTTCTATATGAGCCCATTAAATCGAGTTTATGTTGTTTGTCTTCTATACACATACTGATTTTTTTTGCCTGCTTATTATGTTAATTACCACAAGATGAGGGTGAAAATCTTCCTTGACAGTTGATTTATTAATTTATCCTTGTTTAATTTTGACTTTGCATATTTTGAACTATTTTTAGTTGATACAAGATCAGAACTGATATATGTTACTGGAGATTAAAACGTTTTATCAATAAGTAATAACATTCAATCTCTAGTTCTTGTTTCCTTTAAGTCTATTTTGTGTAATTAAGAAATTGCTTTATTTTGGTATTTGCCTACTTTGCTTTTTTCCCATTATTGTATTTTCAACATTTTTGTATTCTTATATTTTGGATGTATCTCCTGTAAATATTTTGCTTTATTATCTCATTTAACAATCTTTTTCTCTGAACTGGAGAGTTCATTCATACTGATTGAGATTACCAATATGTTTGGACCCAATTCTACCATCCTACCTCATGCATTTAGTCTGTCCTTCTTTTGCTGAGAGATTTTTTTTTTCTTTTTTTATCTTATATATTGACCAAGATACCCCCATCATAATTCCATTTATCACCCTGTTTGGGATAAATATTTCTTTCCTTTTAGTTGTTACTACTTAGTTATTGCATTTAGTTTCTGTTGACCAGAAATTTGAAAATCCATATTTTACTCAATGTGTTGGGCTAATCAATATCTTTGCTGTTTTTCAAGATAATACGGGAACTTTAAATATTTACCTATGACAATCCACCTCTAGACTGAATTCAATTGCTTTCAAGGGCTTTATTTGTAATGTGATTTTTCCAAAGCAGAAGATATTATACTTTCATTATAAATGTTGATTATTATAATCTTATACAATCAACATTTGGTTAGATTTTTCTACATGTTTACCTTTTTATTTGCTTGCTATTCCTTTGTGCAGCCTTGCCTAAAGTGATTATTTTTTTCTTCTAGAAATACATAATTTAGAAATTCCTCTACTGTATATCTGTCAGTGTTGAATTCGCTCAGCTTGTTTTTCTGAAAATATCTTTATTTTCCCTATAATTTTTCAGGGCAAGTTTACAGGACATAGTTCTAGGTTATAAGTACTCTTAGGTCTTGGAAAATATGATTCAATGGTTTTTTCCTTCAACTTTTGCCATTAAAAAATTAGACTCAAAGAAGTGTTCTGGGAGATGGTAGAGTAGGAAGAATGTGGAAATTGTCTCCCTACCTAGATAACAATTGCACTGGCAGAATCTGTCTGATGTGACTATTTTGGGACTCTGTAGTCTATTGAAGGCTTGAAATTTCTGGGAAAGCTGGGATGATAAATTTCAGCTCCTAATACAATAGCAGCTACCCATCCCCCACTCTGAGCTCTTGGGCAGGCAACTCTGCAGGCATTAGAGGAGCAGCTGCACATGGCTTGCAGGAGCCAGGGTGCCCTAAAAGTACCCTGTCTTCCAAATATCAGGGATCTATGCTCTGATCACTGGTTGCTGCTTCTAATCATAGAGGTCCAGGCAAAAGGTGGCAATCTTTTTGTTGTAGTTCTTCCCATTGTTGCAAACCCCTCCCCTTCGAGCTGAAATAACTTTCAGGATACTTAAAGAACTGTCACACTTACACACCCTCCTCTCTCATTTTTCTATTTTTCCCATTTTAGGAGCCAGACATGAAAGACTAGGACATTCAAAAGCAACCATATCTGTGAGAAAAATTAGAAAGTGACCATGCATGCTGAGGGAAAGATACAGGCTCAGAAGAAAAACCTAAGAAGACCTTAAGTTTATGCCTAAGACTGATTCTTGGCACAGAGACAGCCTGAAAAATAATAGTAATAACAAAAAACTGAACACAAGAGAAGGGGAAGAATCTATTTCCAGATTTATCACATAATTACATTCAAGTGCCCAAATTTCAACAACGACAAAAAAAAAAAAAAAAAAAAAAACAAGGAATTCAAAGACAAAGGAAAGTAAGGTCCACTAAAAGGAAAAATGTAAAGCAACAGAAACTACATCTGAAAAAGACCTGAAGACAGATATACTAGACAAAGACCTTAAAATAACTGTCTTAAAGAGATTAAGGAAGTTGGAGAGATAGTCACAAGAATGATGTGTGAACAAAATGGAAATATCAACAAAGAGATTCAAAAGAATCAAGAAGAAATCCTGGAGATGAAAAGTACAATAAATAAAATGAAAAATTCTCTACAGGTATTCAAAAACATACTTAAGCAAGTGAATAAAAGAATCAGTGAACTTGAAGAAAAAGACAATGAAAATTATTGAGTCTGAGAGAAAAGAAAAAAGATTAAAGAAAAGTAAATAAAACTTGTGGGACAATCAAGCAAATGAAGCACTGTAGAAGTCTTAGAAGGCAAAAAGATAGAGACGAGGGCAGAGAAAAAATTCAAAGAAATAATGGCTGTAAACTTCCAAAATTTGATAAATGACATAAAAATAAACATTCGAGATGCTCAACAAACTCTAAGATACATTCAAATATAACAACACCAAGACACATTATAACAAAACTTTTCAAAAGACAAAGGCAAAGGAAGAATCATGAAAATAGCAGGAGAGAAGCAACTCCTCACATACACACAGGAGATCCTCAATAAGATTATCAGCAGATTTCTCATCAGAAACTATGCAGGCTAGAAGGCAGTGGGCAGATGTATTCTAACTGTTCAAAGGAAAAACAAAAAACTGTCAACCAAGAAAACTTTACCCAGTAAAACCATCCTTCAAAAGCAAAAGAGAAATTAGCACATTCTCAGATAAACAAAGCTGAAGTAATTTATTATGATTGGACATGCCCTGCCAAGAAATGCTGAAGGAAGTCCTGCTGCTGAGATGAAAGGAATCTAGATAATAACTTGAAGCTGTATGAAGAAATAAAGATCTCAGTAAAGGTAAATACAGGAATAATTATAAAAGCTAGTATTGTTGCAACTATAGTTTATAATCTCAACTTCATTTCTACATGACTTAAGAGACTAATATATTTTTTTTAAAAAACAATCATTACTAAAAAAGCTAGTATTGTTTTAACCTTGGTTTGTAAATCCACAGTATATGGATATTTTTTATGTTAACATATAAATATGTTTTATACATAACTGAAGAGACTAATGTATTTAAAAGACAGTTTATATTTTGGGGCACACAATGTATAAAGTTGTAATTGTGTAACATCAACAAGCAAAAGGGGTGGGGACTGAGCTGTAAATGAGCAGTTTTTGTATGTCATTGAAGTTAAGCTTGTATAAATTCAAATTAGAGTACTATAGCTTTAGGATATTAAATGCAATCCCTATGGTAACCAAAAAAAGGAAGGAAAGAAAAGCTATAGAACACACACAAAATAAAATGAGAAAGGAATTTAAATATTTCAATATAGAAAATCAACTAAACAATATAGACAGTAATACAATAAAAAAGAACAAAAAAGCTTTAAGGCATAAAGAAAACAAATATCAAATTGACAGGCCTACTTCCTTCCTTGTCAGTAATTTCTTTAAATGTAAATCAAATACGTTCTCTCCTCTAAAAACAGAGATTGGCAGAATGAATAAGAAAAAAATAATCCAACTAAATGCTGTCTTACAAGAAAATTACTTTAGACCAAAGACAAAAATAGATTGTAAGTGAAAGAATGGAAAATACTATTATATGCAAATAGTAATTAAAAGAGAGCAGGAGTAGATATACTAATATCAGACAAAATAGACTTTAAGTCAAAAAGGTTATAAAAGACAAAGAAGGACATTAATAAAAATTTCAGGGGCCTGCCCGGTGGCGCACTGCTACAGTGCACCGCTTGGGAGTGCAGCGGCGCTCCCGCCAAGGGTTCGGATCCCACATACAGACCGGCGGCTCACTGGCTGAGTGAGGTGCGGGTGCAACACCAAGGGTTGCGATCCCGTTGCCGGTCCCAGTCCGGTACGGGCACGACACTGAGGGTTGTGATCCGTTGCCAGTCACGAAAAAAGACAAAAAGGAAAAAAAAAAATTTCAACACAGCAAGACAGTATAATTATAAACATTTACAAACTTAATAACAATCAAAATGTATGAAACAAAAACTGACTGACTTGAAGGGAAACTTGGACAGTTATACAATAATAATTAGATATTTCAATACCCCACTCTGAATAATAGAACAACCAGACAGAAGATAAGTAAGTAAACAGAGGACTGAATGGAATAAACCAATTAGATCTAACATACACAGAGCACTCTACCCAACAAAAATAGCGTATGTTTTTCTCAAGTGTACCATATATTTTCCAGGATAGACCAGATGTTAATGCATAAATTAAGTCTCAATAGATTTAAAAAGATAGATATCATACAAATTATCTTCTTTAGACACAGTGGGATGAAGTTAAATAAATAAGAGGAGGAAATCAGGAAAATTTATAAGTTTTCATAAATTAAGAAACACACTTGTAAATAACAAATGGATCAAAGAAGCAACCACAGGAGAAATTAGAAAATACTTACAGATGAATGAAAACAAAAACACAACATACCCAAATTTGGGGGACACAGTGAAAGCACTGCTAAGGGGGAAAAGTATACTTACAAATGATTACGTTAAAAATAAAAAGATCTCAAGTCAATGACCCAACTAAACTAGAAAACAAAGTACAAACTAAGCAACTTAAACTAGAAAATAAAGTACAAACTAAACCCAAAGCTAGCAGAAGGTATGAAATAGTAAAGATTAGAGCAGAGATAAATGAAATAGAGAATTTAAAAAAAAGAGAGAAAATCAATAAAACCGAAAGTTGATTCTGCAAAAAAGATCAGCAAAATAAACCTTTAGCTAGATGGGTCAAGAAAAAAAAAAAAGGATTCAAATTACTAAAATCAGAAATGAAAGTGGGGACATTACTATCAATTTTGTAGAAATAAAAACGATAATAAAAGAGTACTATGAAAAATTATAAAGTAACAAATTGAATAGCTTAGATAAAATGGATAAACTCCCAGAAACACAAAATTGACCACACTAAATCAGAAAGAAATAGGAATTCTGAATAGATCTGTTACTAGTAAGAAGATTGAATCAGTAATCAAAAATTTCCTGACAAAGAAAAGTCCTGAATCTGATGTCTTCACTGGTGAATTCTACCAAACATTTAAAGATAAACTAATAAACAATCATTCTTAATCTTTTCCAGAACATTGAAAGAGTAGGGAATACTCCTTAACTCATGCTATGAGGCCAGCATTACCCTGATACCAAAGTCAGAAAAAAACACTACAAGAAAAGAAAACTACAGACCAATATCCCTAATAAACATTGATGCAAAAATCATGACAAAATACTGAATCCAGCAGCTTATTAAAAGGATCTTCATTATTTCTAAGAAGTATTTCAGCTACTTTTATATTGAATATTGCTTTTTCCATTTTCTATATTCTGTTTTCCTGAAAGTTTAATTAGATATATGGTGGAATTTATTTATCCTTCATTCTTCTTAACTTCTCTTTTAAAAAATTTTTTCATCTCATTTTCTCTCTGTGCTGCTATCTAGATAATTTCTTTATATGTATCTTCCTGCACCCCAAATGTCTTTTCTTCCAGCTTCATTGTGGTATAGTTGACAAATAAAAATTTTATATATTTAAAGTGTACAATGTGATGTTTTGATATATACACTGTTTTGATGTATACATTGTGAAATGATTAACACAATCAAGTTAATTAACATATCCATCACCTCACACAGTTGCTTCTTTTATGAGTGTGGTAAGAACATTTAATGTCTACTCTCTTAGCAAGTATATAACACATTATTATTGACTATAGTCACCATGTTGTATGTTAGATCTCCAGAACTGTTTCATTCTGCACAACTGAAGCTTTGTGCACTTTGGCCAACTTCTCCCCATGTCTTTTTAATTGCATCTACTCTTCAGTTTTCCAGATTAGTAAATCTATTTAAGGTATTTTTAATTATTGTTTTTCATTTCCAGAAGTTCTATTTGTTCTATTTCAAATATAACTAGCAAAATTTTACAATCATTTACACCTTTGTCATACTTCCAATTCCATCTGTTTTGGTTTGTATGTTTGTTTAAAAACATAAGCATAAATATACTTATTTTATATTTTGTATGTAATAATTTTATTATGCATAGTTTCTGTAAATTTCCTCTTCATTTTTAAATCTTTATGCATAGTGGCTTATTTCTCTAAATTTTTAGTGTTATTTTGTTTGCTGGTTTTTTAATTTGTGTTCTTTGAAGTTTCATTCCCACCCCCTGACACACACACAGAAGTTTTGCATTTGCATCAGTTACATACTTGGGACACAAACTACCAAAGACCTCTTTACGTTAAATTTTAGGTTTGAAGTGTTTGGAGCTATACAATTAGTGTGAATGGTAGTCCCAAAGCCATAGGTAGCAGGATTCATGATCAAGAATTCTCAGGGAGACATTTTGTTTTTATTATTTTACCTCTTTCTGTTAACTGGAAAGATTAACAAAGCCATTTTGTTTTTCTACTCTCCCATTGAGGGTGTAGCTCTAATTCATTTCAGTTTTATATGCGGATAGGGTAAGAAGTAGTTTCTATCATTTTGTTAAATAAATGAATGAATGCTTCTCAAAGAGAAGTTATTTCTAAGATTAAATTTACCACTTCAATAACATTAATTCTTTAGAATCAACATTTTCTTTTTCTTCATTAGAGTGAGAAAGGAGCCAATGATGAACAAGATTTTTTAAAAAGGATGGAAAACATGGAATATTTTCTGAAACATAGCTACAGAAGCATGTGATATGCAATTAAGCATTTCGGGCTTTCTCAGTAACCCTCTTCTACAGAACTAGAAGCTCTCTGTATAGAACTCATTTCTTAAATCTATGTCTTAAGATGGAATCAGTTCAAGCATACAATATTTTGTGAACATTTATGCCCTGGCGATAATGGCTATGCAGAAAATCCTTCCCACCACTACCACCCACCTGCCCTCCATCTCTATGCTGCCACTTTCTCTAGAAAGATGTGGCTATTACCATAATAAAATGAGCTTTAACACCCTCAAGGGAAAGAACCTTTGCATGTCCACTCTGAGTGGTGCAATTCATCTAACAATAAGTGCTTTAGGTGACTTTAGATTGCTAAAACTTGAGTCAAATATTTCTGAAACAGACAGATGATTCCTACATGCCTAGGGTTTTGTCATGTGTATTATAAATGGCTCTACAGAAATACAAAGTTCACCCCATTATCTCCTGATCCTGACTTTATTTCATTGCAGAAAATGGCAAATTTCCTCAGCTCAAAGAACACCAGAATTTAGCCTAAGTAAAATGCTTCATATCATTACATTAGTAAAACAAGTACAGTACCCCAACTGAAGTAAAATTTAAGTAACTGCCATTGGTTCATATTATTTCTCATTGCATCTGTAAGATTATTTCAGCTGGGAAAAGAAAAAGAGGCAGATACTTATAAAGTTTCATACAAATGCTTGAAATTTTCCTCAGGGAACTCTCAACTTTGATGTCTGTTTGACCCTTCAGAGAGAGATCATCAGCTAAAAGAACTGTAGTTCTCTGCCACAGAAGCATCAGTCGTACCAGGGCTGAAAAGCAGTCTGCACTTAATCTCTTCCACCACTTAGGAAACTTCACTATCTGCATACTAAATGATTTTATGTTAAATACCCCTATTCTGCACATTTCTTTCTTATAATAAATGCAAAAGGATATCTGCTTTGAAAACAGAAAAAAAAATGTCATTCAGTTTTTTTCTTTATTTTTTTCTCAACAAGAGGGAGAAAAGCCTGAAAAGGAAAATGACGATTGTTTTTATCTTCCATTGCAACTGTTTTGTTTGAAATCCTAAATGCCATATCTACTAGCCAAATTTATCAACATCCCATAATACAAGGACAATAGAAAATTCCATTAAATGTGTGCTGATATTTTTCTGTAATAGTAAGATTTCTCAAGAATATTCAAGACAAACAATTTAACGCTATTTCCTAATTTTATAAATGCAAGATACATACTCTTTGGAGGCCTTAATATGAAGTTACACAGTGCTTGCAATGAAAGGCTCTTAGAGTTGTATAGCTTATTTGACTACATGTTATTACTCTGTGCCACATTATGTAATTTCTATGGAAGTTAGCATACTGTTTATACCACCCGTTTTGTATATTCCTTGTCCCTGTTTCTGTGTTTGATATTTTGTTGCTACTTCAAGATCAATAAGTTATTAGTGGTATTATTTTGCTCCTTCATTATACGGTATAAATCATTTGGCAATTTCTATCACCATTATTACAATAAGAGCAAAGATAATTTTTACAATAATAATAAGTAAAATGATAAACACTTTTCATTTCACATATACTATTCACAACAGTATCATCAAATAAAAAGATAGGTTATATTATGTCCTTTGCACAAAAGACAAAACAGAGACTAAGAATTATCAGGTGACCTATCCAAAATTATACAATTCATAATTTTTTATACAGGGTACTCAGATTAGTACAAGAAATTTCATTTCAGAGAGGACCAAATTCCCATCACATTGATTTTCAAGCATCTAATTTAAATATCTAAATATCTAGACATCTAAATATTTAAAGCTGTTTGTTAGGAGTGCATAATTCTCCAGAGATGTATATTATAGATAGTTATTGAGTTCTAATATTAACCCTCAAATAACTAATTCATCACAAATAAATGGAACTCAGAATGTAGAAGAGGACGTCCTGCTCTTCAGATCTGCTGTTCAGATGGCATGAAAAACAAACAAAAGTAGGACAGACAGGTACAGCCAGGGTGCACTGTACACTACACTGAATTGCCAGAACTGTTTTCTAGAGGTACAACTTGTTGCATTTGTGTTTAAGGACTCAAACTGTTTAAATAATAAAGTTTTAGAAAGGTTAATTTCAATGTTTAAAGTAGTCCAATCCATATTTTCTATGTTTGCACATCTTCTTCTCCTTAAATTCAGAAAACTCTTTTTATCAAAACAAAAATGTAACTATATTAGTCCATGCAATTATTATGGTAGAATGTTTTATTATAGCTCTCAAATTTATTCTCGACATCTTTCAAGAAAAATAAAGATATGTATTTTATCTATAGTTGGTCATATCCATTTCTAGAAAGAAAAACTGAAAAGGCCAATTTTAAAAATATCCTTATTAATAAGGTACCTCCTCACACTCAGCTATCTTCCTTTTTCTGTTCTTAATGAGCAAAGTCAATAAAAACATTATCTAGATAGGCACAAACAAAAAAAATGTAGTCAACATTTACAACAGGGCGATAAATCAGCAATAAAATTCCTAGCTGTTTTTTTTTTTTTACTTATAATCCAGCCTCTCAGCTGTGTTTATGTTTTAAACAGACAGGGCCACTAAGGAGGCTCCTGCAGGGCTGCAAGCATGCTTGTGGTCAAGCTCACACCACCACCACCAACACCACCACACCACCCCATCCCAACCCGCCCCACGCTGCCACCCCTGCATTCCCTGCCCTCCCCCTCCCAGAAGCAGCACTGCCTTCAACTAAAAGCAATAAAGGGCACCGTTGGATCTATGCTCCTAGAACATTGTACGGCAAAGAAAAATGGATAAGGAAGGGGTTGGCATTCCAGCCCTTACAGCGACTTCTCTGTTGTTTATTTCATTTTATTTCCTTACTGGCATTTACCTTCAAAGTAAAGGGCACCGTTGGATCTATGCTCCTAGAACATTGTACGGCAAAGAAAAATGGATAAGGAAGGGGTTGGCATTCCAGACCTTACAGCGACTTCTCTGTTGTTTATTTCATTTTATTTCCTTACTGGCATTTACCTTCAAAAGATTTTTTATAAAAGCAGTTGAATGTTTCTGCGTATACTATTTTTTTCAACAGTAGGAACAACTTGAGTACAGAAGTTATTCATTTATATACTTGTTAACACCTCCCATACATATTCAGAATGACACAACGTATCCTTAATCAATACTTGATGAAAAAAGAAGTTTATTATATGGTCCCAAGAAATTATTGAATTATTCATGCCTAGAGTTAGGGGCAAATTGGTAAATATTTTGTAAGATGGCATACATTTATCTCATTAGAAAACTCACTGAAAGCCTCTCCAGACAATCTGTGGAAGGATATTGACTGACTGATAGAAGAGGAAATCTAATATTAGATTCATTCTAGGAAAATAAAGTACTGCAATGGTTGATTTCCTAACTTAGGTGAAAGTCATTTCAGAGATTTCAAGACAAAGTTCTGATTACAGATGATTAGCTTTCAATGCAAGTTTTCTCAAGCTCAAGTAATTGTTTTACTTACTGGACTTAAAAGGGCCTCTCTTCCTTTCATGTATGTAGAAGACATGTTAGGATCTTAACTGGCAGAGACATTAGGTCCTGTGAAAGGAGGATCCAGGGCAAGTGTCATTGTATTAGCATTACTGGTATTTGTCATTGATTCCATAAAAAATGTGATGGCTGAGGTACAACTTCAATTAGTAACCCCACAATTCCTTAAAAGGATATGATGGATGCAATGAGCTTCCTATGAAGAAGATCACCTTGAAAAAATCCCATCAGCATATTGCAGAAAGGGAGCAAAATCAGACAGACAGTCTACTTATTTCTTATTGCATTGAGGAGAGGAATAACTGGGCTATCCTAAATGTAAACACATGCATTCATAGATAGATAGATAGATACAATACATAGAAAGAAAGAAAGAGAGGAAGAAAGAAAGAAAGAAAGGAAATAAGAATGGTTGAGATATAGGAGGGAAAGGAGGGTGGCCAGTAAAAAAAAAAGAAAAGAAAAAAACAAACCACGAAATCTACTAAAATTAAAACAAACAAACAAAAACAAAAACAAAAAAACCCCCAAAACAAACAAACAAAAAAACTTGTAAAGGGAGAATACAGAATTGTACCAAAGCTCAGTGCTAAACTAAACTCCTGCTGATGTTGGGACTGTGGTTTGGTACTTCTCCTTACTTCTGGTTACAAATTAGTAAATTATAATCAATTTCTTATATTGCATTTAAGTTGCAAACAATATGGCACATCACTAAGAACAGAAGCTGTAATAAGTAAGAACTTAACAGCAACTAATATATTTGATTTGCTTAAATACCCTAATTGTTCTCCACTTGAAAATTAACATAATTTACCTTTTGAAATTGGAACTGAGTGAGAAGAGTTCATAGTTTTTGATAAAGGGGAAAATTAACAATAAAAACTGATTTAAATAAAAAACTAATCTAATTCTTAATAAATACATGCACTAACACATTCTATTTGTTTAATTTCAAAGAGACAAGTTAATAATGCATCTGGATAGGTACAGTAAAAGAAAACCTATGCAATCATCTTAAATCCCCATCCTTTTATAAGGGAACCATAAAAAAAATATATTTTTAGAATCGGACTACTAAGAACTATTTCTATAGGGACTTTTGAAGATTAATTAGTATTTATATTCAGAAACCATAAAAATTGAATAGTGAAATAGTTATAAACAAGAGAATATCACTAAATAAGTTATGATTAAAGAAAATGCACAGCTTCATAGGAAGGAACAAAAGAAAGGTTCTTGTGAGAATGAAATTACAACAGGCCAGTGGCACAATGGATAACATGTTAGACTAAGGATCAGAAGATTCAAGAATAAAATTAACATTTCACTGAAAAATATTCTAGAAAAACAGTTCTGGAAAACACATATTCACAATGATAAAGTCATTAGTTATGGTTTTCTTAACAAACAAAATTAACAAGATCAAAAACACAAACATAATGGAAGAGTTATTAGGAACGGAAAGATAAATTTCTTTGTCAAAAGTAATAAAAAATTGGAGACTAGGTACTTTTTTAGAGCATAAAATTCTCTCATGCCAAAGTTTGTTTTTCATATTTTGCTTTTTAATCTTGGAAGCATGTACTTTTCATTAATTAATCAGCTTACAAGGTCGTAAAGTAAATTAATGATCAAGTACAATATTAAATTCTTAAATATTATACAATTTCTTACCACATCATACTTAATAGGAAAAAATAATTGACACAAAGTTCTCCCTCAAAAAACACAATCAACAAAAATCAATATTTTTTTAAAATTCAGGGTTCATATTAGGAAGAATTTTTGAGTGCTGCCTGATGGAAGATAGAGAAACCAAATATATCAAGGATGTAACCTTTTAGGTGCTTGGAGAAGTGGGGCAAGGATCATGACTTACAAAGTGAAATAATTGTACAGTATGTTTATTTCCGCACAGAAGAACAGATGTTGGTATCAGTAGACACTGGATTTCTTTTGAACTGAACATTTTCATGTCAGAGTGATGCCCTTGCACAGGGGCCATGTGAAATGAATCAAATATATTATTCCTCAAATACAGCAACTGAAAAAAGAGAGAAGAGTTTTCTTAAAGGTCAAGAAACCAACTTCTACTATCTTCATTTTAAATTCAATTAGAACATCCCCATGTAGAATTTGTTTCCAGTTTGCCCTCATTCGTTGTGCCTTTTCAGTGTTTTGCTTTTAATTTTCTATCCTCCTTCTCAGAGATACATATCTATTGATTAATTTGGCAGATATTTATTCAGTGCATTTTATGTGCTGGGAAAAAATAATAAAAGCAAACTTGGTTCCTTCATTCATTGAGCTTAAAGTCTCATCATCATCATGAGGTCCCATTATTTTTTAATGATACTGCTATGGGTTAAATGGGTTCCCCAAAAGTTCATGTATTGGATATTTAATTGTAACAGTGTTAAGAAGGTGGGAAATTCAATTATGGTATTTGAAATGTGGAAAGGTGATTAGAGGAGGACTTTGACGAGGTGATTAGATTGTGAGGACCTTGCCCTAGTGAATGGATTGATCCATTCATGGAGTACTGTGTTGATGGTTTAATGTGTGACCACAGGGGTGATTCTGATGGCTTTATAAGGAGAGTGAGTGAGCAGGCTAGCTCTCTTGCTTAGCCCATTCTTGTCATGTGACACCCTGGTTGCCATAGGACCCAATAGAGAGCCATTGCCAAAAGAAGGCTCTCACTTGATGAATGTGTTCTCTGGACCTTGGATTTTCCAGCCTCAAAACTGTAAGAAATCGGGCCAGCCCGGTGGCTCACTCGGTAGAGTGTGGAGCTTGGGAGTGCGGTGGCGCTCCCACCGAGGGTTCAGATCCCATATAGAGACCGGTCACGAAAAAAGACAAAAAGGAAAAAAAAAAAAAACTGTAAGAAATGAATTGCTTATTTACAAATCACATGGTTTTAGGCATTCTGTTTTAAGCAACAAAAAATGGACTAATACAGACACTCTCGAGGTGATATTTTTTTCTTTACGTCTTGCCTTAAATATGACTTTCAATATATCTTCCTAAAATGATCTCTTCTTTTAAATCCTTCACTGTAAGAAATAAATTGCTTATTTACAAATCACATGGTTTTAGGCATTCTGTTTTAAGCAACAAAAAATCGACTAATACAGACACTCTCGAGGTGATATTTTTTTCTTTACATCTTGCCTTAAATATGACTTTCAATATATCTTCCTAAAATGATCTCTTCTTTTAAATCCTTCCTCAATAGACAGTATTTTTTAAAAACATTCTAACTATAGATGAAATAAATGCAATAAAATTTGAGTCACAGGACTCTTAAATTCTTTCCAGGTCAGAGAACATAAGGTAATTTTAATATAAGTTAAATACGAATTTTAGATAAGTTCTCATTACTTTTCATTGTAATTCTAACTCATGAGCCTGTCAGTTATACCACAATTGAGGAGAAGTCTTATAATTTCCTAATAAGAAGAGTCCTTAACTGGTCCTTCCTAATTGTGATCACTAGCAGGATGTTAGCCCTGTGAGGTGGTCAGGATAACAAGCTGGGACTGAGAGAGGCCCTGAGGAAAAGAACTTTTTGTAATCACAGCCTGGTCCTTAGCAGTTATTGCCTCTATGAGCACAAGTCAGTCCACCATCCAGAAACACAATGTGAAAGAGCTTTCCCACATCGTTCTGGCCCAACATAAAATCAAGCAATCATTTCATTCACTGACATATGGTTTCCCAGCATAGCATGTTGGGTAACAGACTGGGCTTACTGTGACGATTTGAATCTTGTTCTACTATTTACTATATGCTTAGAAACAAAATGATTTGTCTTCTTTAACTTCAGCTGCTTCTTCAGACAAATGGGAGTAATAAAGCTAACTACCTTGGAGAGACGTTGTGAGGATTAATGAGAAAATGCATGTAAATATCTAAGTTCCTAACTTTTACATAGCCCCTGGAAACTGTCAGCCCATATATATAATACAACTCATTTCCAGTGATTTTAGGGAGAGGCAATTTGTTTTAGGGCATTTTTCCTGGAGAATCCATTGAACTAAACATCTTCAGATATTATTCATACAAAAAATGTTAACTGTTTTATAGTATATAAACTATCTACATGTGCAAAATTAGTTCACTGCAAGCACAGTAATAACAAACAGCACACAACTGTTGAACCACCAGCCAGTCATAACTGGTTGACCTGTAGTACAGCTTAGTCTTTAAACCCTAGTAATAAATGATGTGACATTTATGAGCTACACAGATTAATTTAAAATTGTGTTATCATTTATTGATTAATAAAATTAAAAAGTTAAATGCATGACAAAAATCCTCCTGAGTGGGATAAAACAGAACAGGATGGGAATGGGGAATCAAAGTATTCAAAAATAATAATAGGTGAATGTGGAAAAACACTAGTCTTAACTGAACACAGATTAATTTAAAATTGTGTTATCATTTATTGATTAATTAAATTAAAAAGTTAAATGCATGACAAAAATCCTCCTGAGTGGGATAAAACAGAACAGGATGGGAGTGGGGAATCAAAGTATTCAAAAATAATAATAGGTGAATGTGGAAAAACACTAGTCTTAACTGCCTCACACAACCTGAAGCCACTCTGCCTAAGTGAACCTGCCAATCAGCTCAGTCATTGAGGCAATGGAGCGTCTTCCAGAGAAATCCAGCTAAGTCCTATGAGGAATCCTAACCCTGGGCTCAGGGTTTACTGTTACTCTCAGAGAGGCTGGTGACTCACTGTTTTCCCTCCTCAACTGAGAACCGTCTGAAGTTTGGCATCCTTAATGTGCTGCCGTAGTGAAGGACATCCTAATGTTGATGGGTCCTGGCACCATTTTACCTTATACATATTCTGTCTTATTATCTTCTTTCATAGTATCATTCATACCCAGGATGCAAGAATTTGATCTTTTGTCTCGCTTACTGGCAGGAACAGTGTAGTTGAGAGCAAACCAACTGTACAATTACTGTTTCTTATTCTGATTTTTTTTTAGTAATTATGCAATTCTAATCAGAATCTAGATATTACTCAATAAAGGAATCACATTTTCCTTATAATTCCAAATGGTCTGCGGTAACAACATATTTCACTAAACCCTTTTCAGTAAGTTTTCATTACTGCTCTTGGTTTACATAGTGACAACTTCCATTACTCCCTGTTAAAGTGACTGAAGTCACTTTTAATCTCATGCCCTTGGTTTGTGATTTTGTTTATACCTTTCCCTGGCAGAACAACCATACATTCAACATGTTTAGGCTGAAATTTCTTGTCCATTCCACATCTCTTTGTCTGCATTAAAAACTTTTCAAATGTTAAATGTTTTACTCTTCCCTTTCCCTGGCAAGGGCTCTTTAGCCACGCTGTTGAATTCACCCTTGCTTTTCAGACCTGTTCCTCTTCCTGCCCTCTTGACACTAAAATCTCCTTTCTTCTTTTCATTTTCCTTTTACCAGCATTACAACATCCTCCTCTCTTCCCTACAGGCTGTATTTCCTTTTATTTTATGTTATATGTTGGTACTGCATGGTAATCCCTAACCTAGGCACTCAATGTGTACAGTAGTGACACTGATTTGAAAACATTTGTGAAACCACTATTTGGAGCAATGCCTTAAATAAGAACCTGAGGATATAAAGAAAACTATGGCCCACACCGCTAATGAAAAATATGCACAATCAAATGGAGACCCTCCTTGTGAAATAAATAATTACAATACAATTGGCATTAATTGTTACAAACAAGAATGAGGTGTAAACCTTGGAAAAGAAATGAGGAAAAGGGACAGGGGTTAGCAAAGATACCTCAGAGGAGGGTTTCATAGTCTGTTTATGGGGCTATAACAAAATACCTAAGACTGGGTAATTTACAAAGAACGAAACAATCAAGGCACTAGCAGATTCAGTGTCTGGTGAGGGCTCCCTCTCTTCTTCATTGAAGGCATCTCTTGCTGTGTACTCACATGGAGGGAGGCAGAAGGGCACAGGGATGAACAGCTCCCTCATTCCTCTTCTATAAGATCATTAATCCCATTATGAGGGCTTTGTCCTCGTGACTTAATCACCTCTTAAAGGCCCCACCTCTTAATATTATCACATCAGTGATTAAGTTTCAATGTATGAATTCTGGGGGGATACATTCAGACTATAGCAGACAGAATATTTGAACTGCAACCTGATATACAGATAAAGACTTAATGAGTGGCAAGAGAACATAGGAAGTGAGAGTGCAGCATTTGAGATAGTGGGACTAGTGTGTTCAAAGGCACAGCAGTGTAAAAAAACTGCATGTGTTTAGGTCTACATGTAGTCGAAGAACAGGAGGGTGGAAAGGTAAATGGGACCAGAGCATGAGAAGTTTCACATGTGATACTTGGGACTAAGATTACTTCTTGTGAGCTATGGTCTGCCATTGAAGGATTTCTAGCAGAGGGGATATCTGCAGTGTAGGAGTAATTATTGGGGCAGGATGAAGAATGAATTAGAGGGGGTTGAAACACAATTCAGAATTAATTGGAAGTAATCACAATAATCCAGGGAAGAAATAATGAGAGTCTGGACCAAGGCAGTGAGAGTGATCATACCAAAGTAGAAATAAAAGGGGTTGTTTAAGAAAAGGTATCAATTAAGACTTGGTAACTATGATTAGGAGAAAGAGTGAAAGAGGCTGTCAGTCCATAATGAGTTCTTGGATTCAGGCTTGGTCCACAGGGTGGATAGTGGTATCTTTAACTTAAATATATTTAATCCATGTTGGGGAAAAAAGGATAATTTAATCAGGACCCCTGCCTTACCCCCGGTTGTGGGTGGTGCAGCGCATTAAGTTGTGTGTGGGTGGAGTTAGTGCGCATGCACAGAAGTGTGGCTTGGCTGTCCTTGACTGCCTCAGGCATCCGTGCTGAGCAGTCAGGCTCTCCAACCTGTGGCTTCCAGGGACGTGTTTGTCTGTTACCTAGCTCACAGACCTGTGCGTGAGGGGTCTGGGGACCCAGCCTGGTGTGTGAAGGGTTTGTGACCCAGTCTGTGAACGGACTTGAGGGGTCTGTGAGCTCCAGACCCAGCCCTAGCTCAGCAATTGGCCCAGTCGGCAAGATTATGGGCAGGTAAAAGAGAGTGACAATCCATGATACAGTTAAGAGAATGATAAATATCACTATAAAAATAACAATTTACTATAAGTGTATTTCATAGATAATGAAATATAGTTTCAAAATGAGATGCCAAGGACGTATCTCCACTGTTCTCCCTTGAAGTGAGATTTCTTCTCACAACTGAGATAATTTTTTTTTTTTTAAATCTTAGAAAATTTAAGGTACTTGTTCAAAGTCACTTAACCAGTAAGTAGCAGAACTGCAAATCCAACCTAGTTCTTGCCTAGGCTGGGTAGTTCTTTTAACCATAGGGACTCCATACAGTTGCACAGGTTGTTCATGGCACAAGGGCACCTGGCCAAGTAACTAGATGGGAACTGAATTCCAGCCCATGCTCCACCAGCCACACCCTGAACACTGATCCAAGCCTGTATGTAAAATTTTAAAGAGGTAACTATTCCTAATTTATAAAATGTCCTTCTGACAAACAAGCTGTGCACCCTGAGAACTTTGTCTTCAAAGAGGGGGTGAGTTGTTAGAATTTGCACAAAGGTACCGAAGCCACCTAAGACCTTGAGGCAGTCCTCTTTATCAAGTCTATTTTAAGAACTTGCTCTGTTTAGATACATGTCAATCTGCTTTGGTAAACATCAAATGGAAACTGGCCCTAAACTGTATGGAGAGAGGGAGTTGGAGTCTAACTCAGAATTTATATGTAGAAGATAACTGAGTTAGAATTTTCCTGCACTCAGTTCTAAATGGTCCCTACATCCACAAATTAGAGAACATAGGCAACTAATAATAAAAACTGTAGTTATCCTAGTGTGACTAAAATTAACTGCAAATTATACATATAGCTTCTTCAGGGTACAATTGTTCTGAAACTACAGTAAAAAAATTCCACACCCACAGCATGGCTCTAGAGCATATACACATAGAATATGATTTAAATATAACAGAGAATAAAAAACCCTTTTCTGGCACCCTATAGGTTTTATTTTACATTACCTACAAATTTATAACTAAATGACTATATTCAGGCTGATCTTCAATATTTTCCATGACTATTTTTGGTCATCATAAATGATGAATCATAATGAGAAAAGTGATTTCTTCTATAACGGGTGTGAATATTTCATTTTTACTAAAGAACTATAATTTAATAAAAAACCCTTTTCTGGCACCCTATAGGTTTTATTTTACATTACCTACAAATTTATGACTAAATGACTATATTCAGGCTGATCTTCAATATTTTCCATGACTATTTTTGGTCATCATAAATGATGAATCATAATAAGAAAAGTGATTTCTTCTATAACGGGTGTGAATATTTCATTTTTACTAAAGAACTATAATTTTCAATTCCGTGCTGGACAAGAAATTATGATCATACGCAACACTATCCAAACTCTATGAGGTTGTCCTTTTTGTACCATAATAAAATGTGAGACTATTTAGTCATGCAAATTTACAAGAATGTGCATTTTCTTTTCTATTTGAGACATGCTTCTATGCTTCTCTGAAGTTTCATAACTATTATTAAATACTGATCTATGCACACAGATATATATCCAAATTGGTCTGAATACAAAAACATATTTAGAAAATTAACACTGGATTTATGTTAATTTAAATTATTTTTTCTCTTTATTATTATTGTTCAGGCTAGAATCTCCATAACTAGCCACCACTGGAAGTTATACTAATCCTTGGGAATATGAGGACCGAGGAGACCATTCTTTAAGAAGCCCATTTCTGACTAAGTTTGGCTGTCCATGAAACTCACTTTGGCCAATAGAATGCAAGTACGTATGAAATGAACAGGGACGCCAAAATGTAGTTGTGCAGTTTGGTTGGCTTCTTGCACTTCCGAAACCTACCATGAGAAGACCACTCCATGGAAGACAAGAACACACAAAGCAGACATGAATTCAAGTTGTTGCCTGAGGTCAAGTCCAAACAACAAATAGCCCAAAAAAGAGTGGTCTCCCTTCCTCCTTTTTTTCCTTCCCTCCTTCCCTCCCTTTTTCCTTCCACTATCAGAGCATGCTCCTCTAATGGTACACCAAGAAGGAGCAAGCTAAAGCTTGTACTGCCTTGGGACTTTAGCTAGGAACTTGTCCACTGTCACCTCTACTCTTTAGCTAAAGTAGTCTCATGACAAAACCCAACATCAATGGGGTGGGCAAGAATAAGCTCCTCCCACTTTCATGTACTGTAGAGTCACATGATAGGAGGGAGCAAATAATTGAGAACAGTTACCCAATCCACTGAAATCTTTTTCTAGGAAAAGGGATTATTGGGTTACTTTCAGGTCCAGGTACATGGATATGTGTCCTGTGAAGTCATACAGGGCTCCATGCTTTGAAGGGCCCCTTACTTGATTTAATGCCCCTACTGATGTATTAAGTCTTAATTATTTTTGAACAAGGAGCTCCACATTTTCACTTTGCATTGGGCCTCACAAATTATGTAGCTGGACCTGGAGTTCTCTATTCCTCCCTCCTGCTCCCTCTGTCTTCCCTGGCTCTTTTGGTGCTGGAGAGACAATAAGAATGATTGTCAGGATCCCATTTTCACATACTGTACAAGATGCCATTTATCATTATGGTTAAAAGCAAGGACTCTTGAACCAGGCCGTCTGGGATCAAATCTTGTTCTGTCACTCTTCACCTGTGTGACACTGGGAAACTTACATAACCTTTCTGTGCTCCAGATCACTGTTGTATAATAGGGATAATGTAATGACAGCCTTTGCTTCACAGGGTTGTTGTGAGAATGAAATGCATTAATACATGTGATACAGAGCTTGACACACAATAAGCACTATACAAATTATATTTGTATTATCAGCATTATTACTATTATTTTGTTTTCAGGGTATACACTGACTTTAATCTCCTCTAATCTCTTTTCTGTCATTCTATCCATCATCCTGTATTTTTTTTATATTTAGTCTCTCCCTCTTACCTGGCTGCTTTCCCACTGCCTATAATCTGGCTCAACTCCTTTTTTTTATTTATTGAAAAATAGTTGATTATACATATTTTGGGGGTACAGAGTTGACTATCTGTATTTGTGTACAATATGTGATTATTGTATTCATCATTGAAAAACATAGTTATTCTTTATGTTTATTTCAAATAAGTTTGTGTAAGGATATTTTCCTATCTACTTATATAGTTGATTGACTTATTCCCTGAGATATACTGTGTTTTAAAATATTATGAATAATTTCTAAATTTTTGAAACATTGTATTTATTCCTTTTAACAATTACCTTTACAAAAATCCTACATGTTACTGTCTGATATACATGCTAGTTCATCTTATCTCTAGCATGGACCTAGTAATGCTCTATAAAGCACACATTAAAGACGCCTGTAACTGAAGCGACTTCTTACTCTGAAACTAGGATAAAACTAAGAATTTAGGAATATTAAGGAATTAGGTGCAGGCTATCATGTATCATATAAGTTTTTTTTAGGTAGTCTTTATCTGCTAAAATATACTGAATAATTACATCCCGCTTTTGTTCTAATTCTTTTAAATACTGATTTTTATTTCTGTAAGTATAGAAGAAAACAGAAAATACAATATTAAAAAGAAAAACAATTTAGTGTAGAAGAATTAATAACTGATTTTCTGACATAGTTAATTATTAAATTTTACAACATTCTAGACTATTAAAGGATTTTTTCTTGTTGCTTTGTTTTTATTTCTTTGTTGTAGTTGTTGCTCAGCCATAATGCCATCAATAGTTACTGCATATGAAAAAAGAATGNTAAAGACGCCTGTAACTGAAGCGACTTCTTACTCTGAAACTAGGATAAAACTAAGAATTTAGGAATATTAAGGAATTAGGTGCAGGCTATCATGTATCATATAAGTTTTTTTTAGGTCCTTAAAGACGCCTGTAACTGAAGCGACTTCTTACTCTGAAACTAGGATAAAACTAAGAATTTAAGAATATTAAGGAATTAGGTGCAGGCTATCATGTATCATATAAGTTTTTTTTAGGTCCTCTTTATCTGCTAAAATATACTGAATAATTACATCCCGCTTTTGTTCTAATTCTTTTAAATACTGATTTTTATTTCTGTAAGTATAGAAGAAAACAGAAAATACAATATTAAAAAGAAAAACAATTTAGTGTAGAAGAATTAATAACTGATTTTCTGACATAGTTAATTATTAAATTTTACAACATTCTAGACTATTAAAGGATTTTTTCTTGTTGCTTTGTTTTTATTTCTTTGTTGTAGTTGTTGCTCAGCCATAATGCCATCAATAGTTACTGCATATGAAAAAAGAATGTTTACTCCTTACTCCCCAGTAAAGTGTAAACAATGTATTTTGCTAAACTTATAATATTATGATCTTCAAAATATAAATAACTTTTATATTAACAATAAAAAAATCAGTGCATCAGCACACTAACCCAGGAATTTGGCAGGTCTGCCACTTATAAGTTGTGCTATCTTGGAAAGTTATTTCATCCTGTGGCCCCTCAGTTCTCTTACCTCTAAAGTGGGGATAACAATCCCTTTTTCATTTGGGGAATATGATGCTTAAATGAGTTGCTACATATAAATAAATAGAACAGAACCTGGCAATTTTAATTAGTAGCTATTATTACTATGTGTGAACTTTCACAAAGGGAATATTATTATTTATATTTATATATAAAATAGAACTCTATATTATTCCAAGTAAAATGCATGGCTCTGGTTTTCAGATTCATTAAGAATGCCTAGTATTTCAGTTTTAATGGTATGCCCATTATGAAGCTAACATCCATCATGTAGACCTATGCTTGGTTCCTCAGGCCTACATATGTCTTCCAATTGTTACATAAATATAAAACCTTTCCAGACTTTCCATTGCCAGTGAGATAGAGATCAAATGGCTCTTCTCCATCAGCTTTCCACTCTGTCCTTCCTGCTTGCGTTTGTTCCCCAGCTGATATGGATTGAATTGTGTCCCCCAAGTTTTATATATTAGAAGCTTGATCCCCACTGTGACTGTTGAGGGTGGGAAATCCTATTGTGGAAATTGAAAGGTGGGGACTTGAAGAGGTGATTAAACTGTGAGGACTACCCTCAGGAATGTATTGATCCATTCTTGTACGAATGGGCATGGTTCTGAGGGCCTAAAAAGGAGAACACGTGAGAGTCTCTCTCTCTCTGCTCCATGATTTCTGCCATGTGAGCACCGGGCCACTGTTGCCACCACCAAGTCCTTCAACAGATGTGTTTCCTGGACTTTGGACTTCCAAGCTTCTGAAACTGTAAGCAATAAGTTGTACTTTCATAAAAATTACTCAGTTCCACATATTTTGGTATAAGCCACAGAAACAGACTAATACACCAGCCACACAAACTTTCATTTAGTCTCTCAAAGGTGCCATATTTCCTCCTGCCACAGAGCTTTGCCGGATGTGCTCCTCAGTTGCACACACCCAATCCCAACACATCACCCCTGTTAAGTGAATTCCTTCACCCTTCATGGCTCAGCTCAAAAGTCAACTGAGGGAAGACTTAGCTGAAAACCATCCTCATCCCTACCGCAACATAGGTCCATGCTCTCAGTGCACCCACTGCATTTCCTTTCCAGCTAATAGTCATTGCCTGATTAATGTTTATGTTCACTGACGATCCATCAGGCTTGATACCAGAACACATCTTTTTACTAAAACGTGTTCTCATACGTATTTATGCAATGATATATACTGATCATCTATTTTTTTCACATACTTAATATTTTTCCATATACTGTTTTTCAATGTGTTTCAGAAAACATTGAATGAGCTCCTGCTGTGTACAATATTCTAGACTGGGGATAGAGCAGCTAACAAAACACACAAAAATCTTTGCTGTGATGGGCTTTACATTTGAGTTGAATGAACAGTCATTTGACAACTGTGCCTAACTATTAAAAAACAAAAAATTACAATAATGGAAGTAGAACTGAGCCCCATAGAAAAAACAAAGAAAAAGTTTTTCAGATTAACACAAACGATAAGCGTTCCTATCATTTCTATAAGATTTTGTTAAATATTTCTATATAATTTTGTAAAATAAGTTTGAACTGCTTCCATTGCTCATGTTATTGTTTGATAGGTCAAATCTCATACAATCACTTCAAATCCTTTTGAGACTAGACCCTAAGAAAAAATATTTGATGACAAAAACTAACTAATACAACCTGAAAAGGTGCTATGACATGAATGTGCCCTCCAATATTCATACAATCACTTCAAATCCTTTTGAGACTAGACCCTAAGAAAAAATATTTGATGACAAAAGCTAACTAATATAACCTGAAAAGGTGCTATGACATGAATGTGCCCTCCAATATTCACATTGGAAACATAATTTTCATTGTAACAGTATTAAGAGAAAAGGTCTTCAAGAAGTGACTAGGTCATGACTGCTCTGCCCCATAAATGGATTAATGTCATTATCTGGGGGATAGGTTAGTTATCAAGAGAGTGAGCTCCTGATAAAAGGATAAGGCCAGCCCAATCCTCTATGTCACATGCTCACTCACCACGTGATGCCTTCAGCCATGTAATGACTCTCACCAAAAGCCAGTGCCATGCTCTTGGATTTTTGCAGCCTCTAGAACTGAGAGCCAAATAAACTTCTGTTCTTTTTTAAAAAAATTACCCAGGCTGTAGTATTCTGTTACAGCAGCAGAACATGGACTAAGATAAATGGATTCAACTAGAAAGTCTGTCCCATTTCAAATGACTATTTTTTAAAACCCTTTAACTTTCTATTGGATGGTGGTGGGGAGGAGAGAGAAGTGATAGACTAATGGGTACAAAACTATGCAATCTACCATAAGTGAATCATTGTGCAATATATGCATGCACTGAAACAACTCACTGTATCCCAAAAATATGAACAAGCAAATGTTAAAATATTTTGAATGAAAAAAGAAAAAGAACACATCCTTTTGGCACTGGTAAATAATCATGTTTCATATGAAAAGCCCAAATGATACACTATCCCTTCTGTGTATCCAAATGACCCTCTGTCTTAACCAGGAGTATTACATAAACATTATAGCTTATTTTAATATAGTTTCTTTCTCCCTAGAAGCTCAAAACACAGTAAATACCTTTATCAATGCATGCTTTTTTTCCCTTATACCATCCTTGAGTATTTGATAAAATTAACAACCTTTCTCCACATTTTTAAATGAGAAAGGCTTACAATCAACTAAGTGCCCTATTTTATCCCTGAGGGGCAAATTGATATCTTTTCTTTGAAAGAAATGTTATCAGTAACATTTATGGACCACTATTACTCAGTTTCCTAGAACTAAATAAGCATTTCTTTCCTCTAGTCTTTGAACACAGAACAGCAAGTCAATCTTTGTATGATGGATTATCTATCCTTCATGATTGTTCAGTACTACATTTCAGTTTTGAGTTCATATACTGACTTAGAATCAAGCTGTTTGCCAGAATGTTATTTTTTATTTTTCACTATTCCCCCCTTATTTCAGTGACTTTTCAAATTCTAGAACTGAAAGTAAATTTTAAAATCCATTCATTTCTAATCAAGTTTCCTTTTTTTTTTTTGTCTTTTTGTCTTTTTTCCGTGTCCGGCAACGGATCGCAACCCTCAGTGTTGCCCCCGTACCTGACCGGGGACCGGCGACGGGATTGCAAGCCTCGGCGCTGCTCCCGCGCCTCGCTCAGCCAGTGAGCGGGAGCCGGTCTGTACGTGGGATCCGATCCCTCGGACAGGAGCGCCGCCGCGCTTCCCAAGCGGCGCACCATCCAGTGCGCCACCGGGCCGGCCCTAATCAAGTTTCCTTTTAAATTTTGACAGTTCTTTTTATAACAAAGGAGTATTTCCCTTGAATTTCTCCACCGTTGAGTAGCCATGAGTTCTTTTAACACACCTTTCCTAATCATGGAACCTTACCATTCTAAAGCAGTGTTGACAGTAAAGTCAGGATGGAAATCCCCTATTACATCCCCTCTTACATCCAAATCCCCTTGCACTTTCTCATAAGTTACTTAAAATTATGAAATATATGAGATATAATCATATTTTTCTGCATTTTCAAGACTAGGACTCATGGCATATATATATTTAAATTTTTAATGGCTAGAATGCAAGTAACAATAAAATATTTCCCTGTCCTCTATTTTCTTTAGCAGGAAACTAAAAAGGGTATTGAGAAGTCATTTAAATTTGGCCCATTTGAGATGCGTACCTTCTTTGCCTGCTAACACTTTTTTTAAGTAGGAAACTTTCATCAGACAAAATTCAGCAGTTGGAAATTACTTGTTTTTCTTTTATTTAATACTAGCTGAGTTCTCAGTACATTTAAAATTGAAAAAAAAAAAAATATGTTTGGCATAACTTCTATTCTTGGCTATGTTCCCCTTGTTTTTCTTTTATTTAATACTAGCTGAGTTCTCAGTACATTTAAAATTGAAAAAAAAAATATGTTTGGCATAACTTCTATTCTTGGCTATGTTCCCGAACTGCTGTAACAATGGGTCAGGTGTTTAAATCCTTTTAACCTGAAGTAAAAATAGTTTCTTGACATTTATGCTTTGTCATTAATGAATTGCTTTTTATTTTTTATTATTTTAGGAGAGAAATAAAATTGTTTAGTTGACCTATTTTAAGATGGACCCACTCATTCACACTGGGGCAGAAAGTGTATTTGGATTTATTTTAATTTTTAGAAAACTGTGAGAATTAACCTGTGATGCAGTATCTCTACAGTAAACTCTTCTGACTTTGGGACATCACAAAGCCAACCTAAACCAAACAAACATTAAGGTAGACCCCAATATAGTGCATAAGTAGCTACAAATTTGTTTATTCTGATGTGTCCACAGGAGATGTACAATGGAGAATGCTTTCTGTGGATTCTGGTTTCATTTCAACTCATAGTCCCTAGCAATGCCAATGTTTGGGCTTAGAACAGGATGTGGGAAAGAAGTAAGAACTTCTCTCCTATGAGAAATGCTCTAGGGTTGGTCCTAAAGGTCCACGGGCTCCTGCCCCCATAACCAAAGAATCATGCTATGGCCATGACTCAGGAAAAGTTACAGATTGAGGTCCCAAAAGGATTTCTGACATGAAAGGATTGTTATATTTTTAGTATTTGGAGAAGGAGAACAACACTCTTCAGAAAAATGTCCCATCAACCTAAGAATTCCATTTCTGAAAATGTAGCCCACCTATCTCTGAAAGTGCAAACTTGTGGTAGAAGAGGTTCTGTAACTGTGGGAAGAACTACTGCTTGGAAAAAAACACCTACTGCATATTTAGAATTAGGAAAAACCTACATGCCTACAAAACATGTGCCAGTTAATTTTTATTGTGGAGATTCATTTTTATATATTTTATAACAATTGGCATAGAAATTGTAGAAATTCATTTTCATAAGTTTTTGTTATTATAAGCAAATAAATCACAAGTATTTGAAAACTTTGACCTATATATCTGATTAATATACTTCATCTCACAGACCTATGGTCACCACTAGCCACATATGGCTATTAAGCACTTAAAACATGAGCAGTGTGACTGAAGAACTAAAGGCTTTTTAAATAAAATTAATTTACATTTTTAAAAATCGAATACTCAATTTAGCTGTTGGAAAAAAATTTAAATATGTTAGCAATTACCTGGGTATGTGATCTTTTTAACTATAACTTTTATGAAGTCTAAATACAGATAAAGTATTTCTGATGAAAATTTAGCAGGTAGATTAAGATGTACTATAAGAGTAAAGTATACAGTAGATTACAAATATTTAGAGTAAAACAAAGAATGTAATATATATGATTAATAATTTTATACTGTTAAATTTTTAAATGAGGCTATTTTTGACATATTAGATTAAATAAAATATATTATTAAAATTAATTTGACTTATTCCTTTTTATGTTTTTTAGTAGCTACATTATGTAGCTGCTAGAAAATCTTACATTACACATGTGTTTTGCATTACATTTCTATTAAATAGAGGAAACCTAGACAGTAATAAATCATTTACTATGTTCAACAGTAGGGTTGCTTTAAAATTGTAATGTCATTTTCAACCAGTCCTATCACTTATACTTAAAGAAACCAGTGGTGCAATTCTAAAAGCTCTTATGATTGCTTACAAAGCATTTTAAGAGGCCTATGTATTTTTATGTAAACATATGAACAACCAAGTTATTATTCTCTCATCTTTTCTTATGGCTCATTTTCATGGCTCACACAGATGTAATTCCACAAGTTCTACAGTATAAATCTACTTTGCAACATTTCACCACAGAGGAAATGCTTAACTACTTATATCCTTCTGTAACTATATTATTGTAACTATATTATTAGCCATGCCACTAGTTCTCTTGCCATAGAAAAATAAAGCCCTTTGTATTAGAGACATCTGAAACATACAAGCGTACTTCAAAAAGTCCATAGAAAGATTTGTATTATATTTTAATTCCATTTTCCATGAACTTTTTGAAATACGTTCCTATTTTGCCAAGAAAATGTCTTCTGGAGTTCGCCTATTTACAAAAAGAAATATGGGAAATTGCTCAAATATTCTTCTCAAAATATCCATTTTTTTTAGTGGGTAAAAATAGACAGCAATAATAAAAAATAATAATAATATTCCAAAATAGCCAGATACTCTCTCAATCTAAAAGCTATCATTTAGGTTAAATTCATTTAAGAATTGAATTAAAGTAGTGGTAGATGCCAATTGCAATGTTACCAAATTCTGACTTTGAGAAATGGTGTAACAAAATATCTAAAATTTGAAGTCTACTACAGATAGTTTAGTAGTGTCCCCTTAAAAAAAAAGATCACATCATCATTATTAATTGCTCCTTAACTGGATAAGACTCAGGGTTGTGCGAAAAAAGAAGATATGTTGCTCATGTTCTATTTTTAATTTATATGGATAGATGAACAGATGCCATATCAAAGTATATTTATGCATCACGATAATTTGTTTCTAAAAAGTCTACAAAAAAAGGGTTTTTGCAAAATTTTCGAAAAATGAAGCAGTCAAATGCAAGCACAAGAAAAATTTAGGGATAAATTTCAGGCCCTTAAAAAAACTGGTTCAAAACCTCTGAAAATAGGTACAGACTGAACAACATAAAACTAATGGAAGAATCTCACTCAGCAGATCCCTACGCAACCACAGCAATGTTTCCTAAACTATTGAAACAGATGATTCAAGGAAATTGCCACTGGAACAGGTTCAAAAAGCTCAATATCTGCTTTGTTTTTTTTCTTTTAGGTATTTATTTATTTATTTTTATTTATTTATTTTTTAATGTATTTATATCTTTTTAATGTTTATGAATATTCATGAGATACAAAGCTGATCGTTACCACTCAGGCCAAAGATGTGAAGGCCAGATTCATGCTGGCAGCATCCCCATTACCACAAATAGCATTTGTACTGTTTCCCCCACCCCATTAGCCCCAACCTCCCTCCCCTCCCCCGTTTCCCACCCACTCCACTTTGTGGCCCAAAGAATGTTCTCTTGTTATTTTTTAAACTGATGCTTTAAAAAAATAAATAAATAGAACTGATACTCTCACAAATTTCAATTACTGTTTTAATGAAACCCATCTAATTCTACTATTTTTCTTTTAAAACTCTATTTCAAGGTCCATTAAACTTTTTTTTAAGACCAAATAACTATTTTAGGCTTGAGGATCATACTGTCTCTGATGATATTACTCAACTCTATCGTTGTAAAACCAGCCAGTGACAATACATAAAAAAATGCATAAACAAATAAGTTTGGCTGTGCTCCAATAAAATTTTACTTACAAAAGCAGACTATGGGGGCTGATTTGGTGCTAGGGCCACAGTTGATTATCCCCTGCTCCATTTTTTTTTAACAACTGATCTTGCCAATATAATTTTGATATCATGGTGTTTTTTTGAGTATTCTCCTTAGCTAGATGAGTATATAGTGGACATTTTTGTTTTTACCTACTTGACTTCCATTCCTTGTCTTCTGTTAATAGCTCTATGATGTTCCTTGGGGAACACCCCTCCCAACCGATATCCATAAAAGAGCTCTTAGGGTAACTCAGGAATGAGGAGATGAAGCAACGAGGACATCAGAACCAGTGATGCTTATGGTAAGATTTTTGTGAAAATCTTCAGAGACAAAATTCATCCTCTTTCTACTAGGCTTGAAACTACCAACAGCCACTACTACTACTATTACTACTAGAGCCACTGACGATCACTGTGCTTCTGTATTAGGACACTCTGTGTGAAAATGAATCCAGTACAGAACCAAGGGATGGAGTGAGACTGAGTCCTGATGGCATTATTTAAACCCCTGGATCCACCACTGTCTGAAGCCAGGAACATTTCAATTACATGAGAGAGACCATGCATTCCCTTTTTCACTTGAGTTAAAATTGGTTTTCTGTCTTTTGCATGCAACAAGTGGTAACAAAAATACATTAAGAAATCACTGTAACATCATAATGCTTCTAAATTCTAGCTCTGGGATTCAAGCTGCACAGGTGAGCCGTGGCTTCTTTACCTATATATATTGAGGAGACCAAAGATTGTAACATAGTGTCCCCTTGTCTGAAGGTTCTGTTCTAGGCAACACTCATTTTATGAATGGAAGGAAAATTAGTAAAATTGTGAAGGTATTCAGCTTTCAGCAAATACAATGCTCTATTTTGTCTGCTCTCTTATTGGAAATGTTATTCATCTCACACTGTTCTAAATAATTTCAGATCTTGTATCATGAAGCAGAGGACTAAAACTGAATATGTATAAGAGGAAAGAAATGTTATGTTCCATTTGGGAATACCTAATCAACATTTCCAGTAATATTTGCATTTAATTTTATTACAATGCCTTTTGCTCACAACATTAATTATAGTAACTAAATGTAGGTGACTTTTCCATTGATCTCCTTTACATAAATATACATAACCATATTTTGGGTTTTTTTTTTCTATTATCTCAGATACAATGTATCAGGTTCTAAAGACAAGTCTGGATTTAGATTAATTCTGGAGAAAAATTCTAGTCACAGTAAGACCTAAAATCTAATACGAGTAATTCTTGAATTTGATTTCACATATCATGCTAGTCTATCTTATAATTACTTTTATGTTCACCTTCTCTCCCAATATTAAGCTGTAGTTTTCTTGAAGGTAGAGATGTGCCTCACTAGATTTAGCCCTTGCAGGAGCTATCATTATTTCTTCCATGTAGAAAGGAGATGGGGTATTTACACATTAAGTCCCTGAAGAAGTCATTGCTTGAGGGTTGATCTGTACAGGTGATAATTCCCTGTCATTTCCACTCTACCTGTTCCAGAAAAAGCCTTTAGGCATAGAAATGGTGTGGCAGTGGGACATCATCCTAAGCACCCCAAAATGCACAGCCTGAGGGATACAGGTGGGGCAGGAACAGTGTCTGTTATATCCATCTTGCCTCTCTCCTTTCCACTTGTCCTATGCAATATATTCTCTCTCTCTGTCTCTCTCTCTCTCTTTAGTTTTGCCATATCTAAAATTGCTCCCTGATTTTCCTTTTGTTCATTTTATGTTATGTTCCTCTGTGCTGTTATATCCATCTTGCCTCTCTCCTTTCCACTTGTCCTATGCAATATATTCTCTCTCTCTCTCTTTCTCTCTCTCTCTCTCTCTTTAGTTTTGCCATATCTAAAATTGCTCCCTGATTTTCCTTTTGTTCATTTTATGTTATGTTCCTCTGTCGCAAAAAAAGAAAAGAAAAAAGGCAACAACAACAAAAACACATACAAAAAATAACTGTGAATTTCAGATGCATGTTTATTTGGATTGAGGATGCATAAATTAAAACATATTAATGATTTTCCAGTGTGTTAGGTTTTTTTCCTTTGGCCCAGAAAATTCATCATAATGTTTTCAAAATATTTAAAGTACCATCTCAATTTTTAAAAAATTCATACTTCTAGTGTTTGTTTAGCCATGTTACACTTTAAACTTCTTTCACGTTTCATTAAGTAAAAATTTGCATTACCTCTTAGATTATGGAAATCAAAACATTTTATTCAATAATTATTTTAACAAATAAAAATAATACAATTCCTACTTAAAATATGTCATAGTCCCTGTCCAGAATCCTAATGAATATTACACATTGCAGCTCAACATTTCAACTAAATTATTGCTCCTTTTTCTCTTGTTTGTACTATGTAATAGCAGTTTTTTTAAGAGTTGAATAATATTCTTGTTAACTTCTATTGCCAAATTGAGAGACATGTCTTACTGCCATTATTTATAAAGAATTACAGCTTGCTTTCCCAAGCACGGGTCTCAAGGCAACAGTGCACCAGATACTTTCTGTTGTGGAAAATTCATGGTCCAGGAGAGTCTAATTAGCGATAGCCCTTCCACCTGTGTTCTCTGGCCCTGCTCGACCTGCAGCAGCTTGTTTCTCAGAGCTACAGGTCAGGGTGGATTGTAATGAATTCATTTAGTAAGGAGATCAACCAGCTAATCTTCTATCACAAAAGGTAACTAACGGTAGTAATGCACTTAACCATCTGCTAACTCAAAAAGTACACAATTCGTTATTGAAGAAAGAACTAATGTTTTGTGACTTACATTTTACATTTTTGATGACAGACATAATTCAGGATCATTTTGAAAAATAAAAACAAGCAAATTTTTATAAAGCAAAGTTCCGTTTTTCAAATGGAATTGTGTTCACAGAGTCCTTTTTCTATTGCTATACATAAAATAGAATAATACCACACACCACATTGTTATATGACCTCCTTTTCTCTCTTCATACACCATCAACACTCTTCTATGTCAATAAATACAGCTCAATCATTTTAATGACTGAATATTATTTCATAGCATGGATATACCATTATTCATTTAAATACTTTTAATTTTTATGTTACATTCAATAATATAGATTTTACAAGTACATATATCTTAGTAAATACTTTTGATTAACTTAAAAACATAATTTACCGTGACCAAGCACTGTTCCAAAAACCTTAGCAATATTAACTTATTTAATCTTCATAACGGCTCTACGGGGTAGATACTATTCTAGTTTCCATTCTACAAATGAGAAGCTGAGGCTTTTTTTGGTACTAAGTCTTTGAAATCCAGTGTGTATTTTACATTCACAGCACATATTAATTTGGACTAGCCACAGTACAAGTAATCGATAGCTATGTATGGCCAATCACTGCTGTATTGGACAGTGCAGCTCAAGCCTTTACAGCCACAGCATCCCTCCCCTCTTCTTTTCCTTTAAACTAGCTCTTCAAGGTATTAAAAAGATGTTTATAGGTCAGCAAGGAGAGATGTTTCTAGGAAACTGTATGCTCTTCTTAGTGCCATTTGTATATTTTTATCTATTTTGACTCTTCTCAGGAATTTTGAGACAATAATTTGCAGCATCATTCTATCTACAGTCTTTGGCATTCTTTTAAGACCTCTCATTGACAAACACTAAGTACTGGCCATTGGTATGTTGCTAATCAGCTGTGTGAACTTGAGCAACCCAAACTGCCTGCTTTTATCTCTCTGGGAAATACACTATGCAGGCAAAACAATAAATTAGGCTTTCAGTCCCAAAATCCTTTCAGGCTTCATATCCTGCTTTGCTGCTGCTGCTGCTGCTGCTGCTGCTGCTGCTGCTTATGACTCCTGGAAAATCAATGAGGCTCTCTTTTCCCCATCTATCAAATGGGGATGATATTTATCAAAAGAGGAGTTGTTAGAACTAAAGCGTACATTATACTCCATATTAAACACTCAGTTACCTTTAACATTTATCAAATAATAAATGTAAATTTCCTCATTTACAAAATGAATATTTGTTTTGAACTAGAACGGTCTCCAAGATTCATTCCAATTAAGATATTCAATAATTCTCTGAAATGCATAGAAATAGCAGCATGTGGATGATAGAAATAAATCTAAAGAAAATTCCCTCCCTCACTTCACACCATAGGGAAGAGCAGATTAGTTCTGCTTCCCTGATGGGTGTAGGAACAGTGTGGGTTTAGGGCAGGAACAATAGGCTTTTTCATCAGGCATGCTTTGGGTAGGGCACTTCTTACAGTCAGTAAAGTAAGGGGTGCTATTCAATGTATCTAACAACTGATAAATTATGGGCACCAACCAATCATAGCAGGTGCTACAGCCAATCCAAAGGGAGTGCAGTTCCATGTAAACCAACCAGTATGGCCACACTGGTGTCTCCCAGCCAGTATCAGCACTCAGCTCTGAAGACATTTAATGCGTAATCTTGAGTCCCTAATGAATTTACCAAGTTGCAGCTTTCTTATCTGTATAATGGAATGTATTTACAAGAGAGATATTATCCAAAGATAATCAATTTCAGGATAAAGATATTTAAAATAAATAATTAAATAATACCAAAAAAACCCCTTAATATTATATTTAAAATAGGTTTGTTTGGGACTGATCTTGAGCTAAAAACTACAAAGGCAATTTTATTTTATCTTACATTTAGCAAAATTAGGTGATAATTGCACTAGTACTTAGAACAAAAAATCAAGAATTGATTGGACAGGAAGAGATTCCGGTTTATTTTTGTTAAAATGTCAGTGATGACTGGGACACACCAACATAAAGAAGGTCATTTAAAAAACCAATTTTATAGGTTTTCATCAGTCACTCCAAGGACTGCTCTTAATTCTTTGCTATTTTTATCATTCTCATTTGAAACCCTGTTGCTCTGTATTTATTTTGTATTTTTCAATATTTACTGTATCTGATAATTGGTTAGAAAATAAACAACAATATACAGGTTCAGACTGTTGTGTTAATTACAGAATGTTGTTAAAATAAAAACTAACTGTATCAGTCATCTCTTCGCTAGTTACTATTTTCATCTTAAAAATTTTTGCCTCTCTGCAAAACCTCAGAACTCTGGGCATATTGGTAATAAATACTTGTGTAATAAGGACCTTGTAGCTAAATCGCCTGTGAATCTAATGAGACCCAAATAAAATAATGTCAACTAGAATACAGTAGGTGTGTAGCCATATCCTAGTAGTCTTCCATTTAATTTCACTGGGCAGAAAAGGCAGATGCCCAACTTTGAAAAAGAAGAGTACACAGGAATACCAGGGAGGAAGCCATGTGGGTGCCTCTTACCTTTCCCTTTCTATGGTAACAATGCTTGAGGACCAAGAAGAGAAGGAAGTATGTCTCTAACTTCTAGTGACTCAGCTAAAAATAATTTTTAAAATGCCCAGCCAATTGATGATAGTTGAATAACTATTATATGGAAAGGCATTTTAAAAAAATAAAATTAGCTTTATAATTTCTGTAGCTTACATGTGTTACAATTTCCCAAATGTGTATAACTGAAATACATTCAAGATATATTTAGTGTAAAATTCCGTTTTATATCTTACATAATTTTTATATCTTAATTTCCATTTCCTGATAAGAATTTTTATATCGTTGTACTACCTCTGGTTCATGTTTCCCTCATACATTTTTTAAGCACCTCATTAAAAATCACTTATCAAATTCTGTTAAAATGACTACTACAGATATATAGATCTTTGTATGAAAAAAATGCTTACAAATCTGAGGATGTGGCCCACTTATCTCTAGCAATATTAAACATAATGCTATGTTAGTGCTGTGAAATTATATAGACACTTTCTGAGGTTCATTTTTAACAAAGTTACAAAAGTGCTGGAAAGTATAGTTTTACATTAAAATGAAGAAAAAGAAACTACCTCTTGGGAGAAAATTGTAATCCAGTTCACCACTCTTAGGTCTTTCAAATGAATTGCTAAACATGCTTAAATGCATTGTTGTCTAATTTACTTGTTCTTTCAGATGAATTCACTTTATGAATGTTTTAAAAATCTTAACCAACCATAAAATAATCATGTAAAAATAATCTTATTCCCCAGATTCCATATGCCAAAACAAGATGGTGATAAGGAGGAAATAGCAGGGATTATATAAATGGCAGAGATGCTATTCCATCCATGTATTCGTTTCCTACCACAGGATCACAACCCTTTCTGGAGGCTCTAGGGAGAATCTGTTATCATGTGTTCATCAGCTGCTACAGGCTGCCCACATTCTGGACTCATTCCCCCTTCTATCTTCAAAGCCAGCAGTGGACAGTCAAGTCTTTTTCATAGTGATCACTCTTCCCCTGCTTCTGTCATCACATCGCTTTCTTTGAATCTCCTGCCTCCCTCTTTCATTAACAAACATCCTTGCAATTACATTGTGCTCACCAGATAATCCAAGATAATCTCCCCATCTCAAAATCCATAACTTAATCACAAAGTCCCATTTTTACAGGGTCATGGAGGAGGACATGGACATTCATGGGGACCATTTTTCTGTCTGAAACAATGAGATAAATACATTGCTGTTATTTGCTCTCCCATATAATCTTAGATCAAACCATTCATACTCATTTTCTTCTAATGATCATTATATTGATGAGTCAGGGTTTGATTCCTCATGTACCATTTATTTGGCTTTTAGGACCTTGAGAGAACAGTCTTTCTAACATCTGTTTCCACATTAGTTGTAGTCCCACACCCCTTCCCATCTCCCACACTCCAGGACTTCCATCAGGACTTCTGTTACTCAAATGTAAGTGTAGACTCACTAGAAACACTGGTAGGGTACTCCACCCATTTCTTTCTCTCTGGGGCCACTGGATCAGTGGTGGTAGTCACAAGGAAGCAGGACTCACACAGAAAACTCAGACTAACCACAAGAATCTTCCACACAGCCAAGGAGCATTTCCCACAAGCAATAATTACCTCTGGTATACCTTGGAACCACATAATTTGGGAGTTTACAGGCCAGTTTCAGTGAATGTATTACAAACGGAGTCCAAAAATTCTGGAAATACACCTCATCTTCTCTATTTAATGTGCCATCCCCTCTCCTTAGAGCCCAAATGCAGCAGTTTTAATTAATCATATGTAAACTATAAGGCCAGAGAAAAGTGCTATTCATAACTGCGAACATCTAGATGAAAGTGATTGATACAGGTGACACAGAAATTGCTCTAAAAGAGCAAGTAGTAACTTTTTGGAAATGCTTTCATGTATTGTGCTGTAATATATTGAAGAACCTAAATGGTGGTAGATTTTGGCCACTTGAGGTAATATATGATTTTTAGAAGGAGGAAAACATCTCAGCATCATGCCTTGTGAACTACTTAAAGATGAAGCTGAGCAAACAGTTTTGAGATAGAAACCAACTACAGCATGAAAAGATGGTACTCATTTTTAACCTATGGTGGGAAAGGCAGCTCCAAACGGAGTTTAAAATACCATCTGAATAACTGTAGTACATTTGGAAAAAAAAGAGAGAATAAGCCTCCTTGGTCAATTACTTTAAAGGATAACACTCATGTATGTATGGAATTTTTGGTTTATTTATTTAAAACTGCTATTTTAATGTTATTGCTGCTCTGTCCCACACAAATTATGACTAACATTTTATAGCTTGTAGTTTGTTTGAGTCTAAGACAATATAAATATGAGGAGTAAAATTTTTTAAATTGACCATTGAGTCTAAGACAATATAAATATGAGGAGTAAAATTTTTTAAATTGGTGCTTGATTAAGACATTACCAGGCATTTCTGCCTTTATTGCATTATAAAATGTGCCACGCAGGTATATACTCAAAGCATGAAGAATTTGGATAAATGTCATCACTACTGCCCAACTTTTGCGCAGAATTTGTTCAGATAAGCATTTAATTAGATAAATAATTTATTTTAATGCTTTGCTAGCATAAATGTACAGGCGTAGATTGTATTAAAAAATATGCAATTTTATTTCTGAAATAAATAATAAACCCAAGACTTAAATTTTAACATTATGGCCCTCTAGTTATATGGCTGAGGCTGCAACTTTAAACAGGTTGGGAATCCCTGAGAACATGGAAATCTATTTGCCGTCTGATGGCTAAATTATAAAATCTCAACAGATAGAAAAAGATTGACTTCCAGGCAAGCTAGAGTTGACTTGGAACAGAGGGAATGTATTACCATATCTAAAGAAATAATATGCCAATCAAAATGCTTTGCTGGATGGACAGGATGGGGAAAAAAAGGCTATTCTGCAATGAAAGCACCAAAACCTGAGACGTAAAGAGACTGACCTTAGCACTGACCAAGAGAATAGGAACTGCAGCATAGACAGCGGGTCAGGTGTATCCCTATTGTGGTCAGACCATCTTAGCCTCCTAAACATTAAACATTCATTTCATTCATCTAAACTCCTCTCTTCTGATTCCAGATCCACAAGGAGTGAACGAACTGACCAGAAGCCTCACATCTCTTTTTACATCCTAAGTGATTATAATTATTATAGCAGAATTAAAAACTTATATTCTGATATTATACTTTTCTGAAATATATCCCTGGAGACGAACCTGCTCTCAGTGCACTGACCAAATCACATTTCTATGACTTAAAGACTGAACTACTACTACTGTCCACATCTGTCCTACTACCAAATGGGAGCAACTCAAGGCCAGTGGACCAGGGGAGATGAAGATTCCAAGGAAAGTGATTAAAGTGAGGGATAAAATTATACACACCAAAAATAAAAGTAAGAGAAGTCAGGAGAGTCAACAGAGGAAAAAAGTTTATGAGGTCAAAGAACAGGTGTTGCAGGGGTAACTGAGTAATACAAAGTCTAATTGCTTTTCAACAGTTTAGACCTTACAGAAATATGTGAGAAAATATAGGGACAACTATTTGCACAGTCCTCCCAGAGTTCAATTAGTTCAGTCAGAACTCAGCTAATTTACTTAAACACTGAAGTTTGACAAATTAAAGGCCAAGGTGTTTGAAGCCTGGGAATAAATTCACTGCACCAAAAAACATTCTTAATATAAAGTGAGTAGATAAATTGAATGCCCTTTTTCAGTAATTTCCTATTAGATTAGTAAAGAAGGAATAAGTAATGCCATCACTTGTGTAGGTTATAACCTCCCACATGGTAATTACCTATATAAAAACTTCAGTAAACACCAAAAGGAAAAGAGACTGAAGCAAATTTCAAAGAACTTGGCATAGATCTGAGAAATCCTATCATTGATTGGCATGGCAAAAAGTGGTCCTTTAGGAGATTCTTATTTCATTTCACTATAATCACATGACATATATCCAGATCATTGGAGGAGACAATAAGTATATTGCTAACAATGACCTCTCAATCAAGAAGAGTGCCATCTCTTTCCCAATAACCCAAGCAAGTATTTAATTATTTTATAAAATGGCAAAAAATAAATTATCTGGAGAATGTCTTAAAATTATATATCAAGATTCCTCTAAGAATAGTTTTTCTTAAAATGTTCCAGGTACCAGAAAACATTGAATATTTTTAATTTGTGGAAAAGCGCCAGCAATGAGTAGCTCAGAAGCATATATCTTGTCTCTCCTATATCTTGCTTTGTTCCGTCTTCCTAAGTCAATTCTGCAAGACAAGTAGTAATAAAAAAGATGGACAATTGATGGTTTTTACTTAACCTGCTTAAAAGAAAATCTTATTAGTTTAGACTCGATTCAGGTGTGAACTAAAAGAAATTCAGAGCAAAAGGTTTCCAGTGACATCACCCTTCTGAGATAAGGTCATCACAAGAGACTAGACACACACACACACACACACACACACTTGAAACTTCTAAAATAGGATGGACCTTCTAGACAATGTCTTCTTGCCCTGTAAACCAGACTATTCTGTAAAAAGTTTGTAATAACTGTAACTATCAATATCTTTGTAAGTAGAAGAGGCACTGATGTATGCAAGATGTTTAAAGTGCAATCTTTATCTCTGGGAGTTAGGTTTTCTAAACTTCTCTGACTCCTTTAACTACTTCCCATTGTTTTAAAGTTTCTGTTATTTTAGCTTTTAATAGGTCAGACTGCTATGCATTTCTGTTTATTTTTCTGGAAACTTGCATATTCTTACTATGTTTATTTTAGTTTAAAAACTTCATTATCTGAAATGTTAACTTTTTTCTTAATAGCTGTGTCATGTTATAAAAATATTAATAAAGTGGCATTCTGAGATTTGTCTATTAAATATGTCCTACATGAAAAGCACTTTTGTAAGCACTGTGAGGCATACCCAGGTGCCAAACAATCTCTATTCTTTACATTTATTTACTATTTTAAAACAATGTAAAGTATGAATAAAGAGATAATGAACATGAAAATGTTTTATATTTTATGAGAAAAAGTATTTGGTCCTTATTGTTAAATATGGATCTGTACAGTCATAAATGAGCAAATATAAGATCTTAATAGATTGGGAGATTTAATATTGTTAATAATGGTCATTCCTCTCAAAGTGTTCTATAAACTGAACCCAACTTTAATCAAAATCCCAGCAGGATTTTTTGAAGAAATTGACAAGCTAATTCTAAAATAATATTAAAATACAAGATTTAGAATAGAATAAATTTGGAGGAATTACATTACCTAAGTTCAAGTCTTACTATAAACCTAAAGTAATCAAGACACTGTGGCATTGGTGTACAGCTAGAGAAACACTAAAAAACACAAATTAGATATAACCAAGGCACCCAGTCAATTCAATGAACAAAGCAAAGTTTTTTCAATAAATGGTGCTGGAGTAACTGAATCTCCCTCTAGAAAAAAGTAATCTCAACTCATATCTCATGAAATATACAAATATTAATTTAGGAAGACTTATACAAAGGCACTTTAAAATGTTTGTGGAAAAATAGAATTGAAAGATAATACAAGTTTTCCCATGAATATTTTGAAGTACCCTGACAGACCTAAATGTAAAAATCAGAAATATAGGATTTATTGCAGCAAAAAAGAAAATATTTTTGTGAGATTGGATTAGGCAAAGACATTTTAGCATAAAAAAGTACTTACTCTAAAAGAAAAAATTACTGATAACATGTCCTTCATCAAAATTAGAAAGTCCTCCATCAGAAGACACCATTAAGAAGCTGAATATCAAGCCACAGACTGGGAAAAATATTTGCAATATACATATATCTTACTGTATATCTGGCAATGTACTCATATCCGGTATATTGAAAGAATCCCTAAAAAGTTAACTTAAAAATACCCAAACAGGGCCGGCCCGGTGGCACACTGGATAGTGCGCCGCTTGGGAAGCGCGGCGGCGCTCCCGCCCGAGGGTTCAGATCCCACATACAGACCGGTTCCCGCTCACTGGCTGAGCGAGGCGCGGGAGCAGCACCGAGGGTTGCGGTTCCGTTGCCGGTCCCAGTCCGGTGTGGGGGCGACACTGAGGGTTGCGATCTGTTGCCGGACATGGAAAAAGACAAAANGTCCTCCCAGAGTTCAATTAGTTCAGTCAGAACTCAGCTAATTTACTTAAACACTGAAGTTGTTGCGATCTGTTGCCGGACATGGAAAAAGACAAAAAAAAAATACCCAAACAACAAATAAAAAACAAAACGTGAAAAAGACTGAATTCTTCACAAAAGAAGCCGACACATGGCCAATAAACTTATGATAATGTGTTCAACATTCTTAATCATTAACAGACACAAATTAAAAATAAAGTAAGATACAATTTCATAATCACTATGATAACTACAATCTAGACTGTCAGTGACAAAATATTGGTGAGGATGTGCAACAATCTAATTTGTGAAGAGCAAAATTATACAATCCCTTTGGAGATGTTGGCTAGTTTTTCATCAAGTTAATCTGTCTTTGACTCAGCAATTTCATTCCTAGTCACCCAAGAGAAATAAAATTATCATCTATTAAGAAAAAAAAAATTATAAGGTTTTTCAGATTATCTTTATTCATAACAGCTAAACACTCCAAATGTCCATCAACTAGAGAACAGATAAACTGTGGTGTATTTCTATGGAATATTATTCAGCAATAAAAAGAAACGCAGTCATGATATATGCAAAACAAGCATGAAAACCAGACCCATTATGTTGAGTGAGTGATGCCAGACTAAAACACACTCATTATCATGACATTGATAATAGGTCCAAGAATAGGCAAAATTAATCTATGATAATAAAATCAAAAAAACAGACATTGGAGAGGGAGGGGTAAAAATGGTATCTGACTGGAAATGGCAGGGGAGAATTTTCTAGGATTATGACAGTGTTCTCTATCTTCTTTTAGATAGTGATTAATATATTCAATCAATTTTGAAAATTTATTGAACTAAACACTATAGACTGTGGGTTTTTTTGCATACCAATTATGCCTCTTCAAAACATTTATAGTACCATTTTTCATTGCAGATATCTCAGCAATTTTCATCAACTAAAAGAACCAACTGATCAATTAAACATAATAGTCAAATATTCTAAAATGGAAGTCATACTCTTTGGTTACCCATGAGTTTTCTGTATGTAGATTCGTAGCTGCAATCTGAAGAGCATACCATACAATATCACGCTTATGCAGATACGTAACAAAATAAGCTTAGTGTAGAATACATATAAGCCAACTTATATAAACAGAAGGAAAGAAGTAGTAGAAATTTAAAAAAGAGATAAATAAAATAGCTAATAGAAAAACAACAGAGAAAACCAACAAACCAAAAA